>NC_081349.1:2168829-2271399 GCF_029784015.1 Lycium ferocissimum | reverse complement strand
CGTTCATTATGTTACTAATTATACTTACACACGCACATTATTTGTACCCCGACGTCCTTGTTTGTAGTGACGCCGCGTCATGCCCGTTAGTGGGATAAAAGGGAGATGACTTGATCTGTAGTTTACTTGTTCAGGGACTGTATAGAGGAGCTCCAATTCATCTCGTAGCCGTGCCTATCGGGTATTATTATTTTGTGTACATATTTATGGACACGGCGTGTCCGTCCCGTCTCTACGATGTTACATACTCTCTTTCGAGGCTCGTAGACAGTTGTGTATAGCTACATACTCTCTTTTTTTAGTATGTATACGTGAATAAGTATGTATGGCAATTATGTAACACCGAGCTTCTATGTCGGGTATGCATGCCTATCGCGCGCGCACACCACCACAAATGGTACGGATGACACCGAGCCCGCAGGGCCAGGTACGTGTAATACCGAACCTTATTAAGGTCGGGTATGTAAGACACCGAACCTCTATGGTCGGGTATGATACTTCTAAATATATGAATGTATGAAATGGGAAGTTTCCCATTAGAAAACGGGTAAGTAAATACGACGCAGCATCACTAAAGGTATACGGCTCTTTAATTTCATGATTCGGTTTGCATGCTACTTCGTATGCTTCCATTATGTTATTAATTCTACTTCACATACCAAGTATATTATTTGTACTGACGTCCCTTTATTTGTGGACGCTGCGTCATGCCCGCAGGTGGAGAGGGAGACAAACTTGATCCATAGCTTACTTGTTCGCAGACTTACATAAAGGCGCTCCAATTCATCTGTAGCCGTAGATGTTGGTTTGATTCTTTTGTGTACATATATATGGGCATGGCGGGGTCCCGTCCCGTCTCTATGATGTTACATACTTTTCGGGAGGCTGTAGGGACAGAAGTATAGCTACACATACTCTCTTTAGTATGTATACGTGAATGAGTATGTATGGCTATTATGTAACACCGAGCTTCTATGGCCGGTACGACGTCTATCGCGCGCACACCACCACAGCTCGGGTACGAATGCACTCGGGCCCCTCGCCGGGCTGTGTATGTATAACACCGAACCTTATCATAGCGGGTATGTAAGGCGCCGAACCTCTATGGTCGGCATGATACTTCTAAATAGGCGAATGTATGAAATGGAAGTTTCCCATTAGAAAGTGGGTAAATACGAGGAGCATCGCTAGAGGTATACATGGTTTTCATTTCATGATTTGTTCAGCGTATGCTACTTCTTATGCTTCCATTATTTTATTAATTATACTTCACATACTAAGTACATTATTTGTACGACGCCCCCTTGCCGCGGACGCCGCGTCATGCCCACAAAGGAGAGGAGACAAACTGATCCATAGCTTACTTGTTCGGCGGATCGCATAAAGGCGCTCCAATTCATCTCGGAGTCACAGCCTATTGGTATGATTCTTTTGTGTACATAAATACGGGCACATGGGTCCTCGTCCCGTCTCTATGACGTTACATACTCTCTTGGAGGCTCGTAGACAAGCATATAGCTACATACTTTTTAGTATGTATACGAATAAGTATGTATGGTTAGTATGTATGGTCGGGTACTACGCATGCCTGTTTTTTTTTTTTTCCGTTGTGCATGGAGAATAGAACTCGTGCATATTACTGCAGCACATAGTCCGACATAGGTAGGAACTCGTCGGCTCTCGGGGATCCCGTATCCTTCTATCGCTTGCTATTAATAATAAATAAATCTGGTCCAAGCCTTGTATAGATTCATCTGAATACCAAAATAATGATCTCAATAAGCATTAGGGGTCGTCTCGGTTACCTTTGAAATATGTCACGCAAACTTGTGGCATATCCTTAAGTATCTCATGGTATGCTCAGATTAAGCAAGACTTATCTAGAATCTTTAAATCCTTCTGGAGTGAGCTATAATTTGCGCTCCCCTGGTCTGAATGATAGACATAAGCAATGGACACATCATACTATCCCTTCCTGACATAGGATTTACGTAGTCCCCTGCTGTACAAGTAGTCTTGATGAACAGGGAATTGGCTCTACTGCACGAACTATGATCAGAAAGAAAGATGACCATCCTAAATATCCTACAGCCTCCTGCCTATAAGTGTAGTGCATGACACACCCATAGATAAGACTCTGCTGGATACGGCTCATAGACAACCCCAGGACGAACTGCTCTGATACCACTTTTGTCACAGCCCAACCGAAGGACTATGCCGGACACCCAGAAGCTGACCTCCTAGATGCCACTAAACGTATATGACATATCTGCTTATGCTCATTCTGGGCCACCTGAGAGCACTCACAACATGATCTACTGACAGATAGATGTCATAAACTGGAGGGTCACAGCCCTCAAAAGATATATATATATACATGCATCACTAAACTGAACCAGGGTACAAGACGACAAGGCTACCGGATAAAACTATGTAACCAAATATGTGCTGAGCGGGCCATACTGTCTGACTGAATATAAGCGTCTATGAGCCTCTACTAACATACTGGACATGCTGCGGATGGGACAGGGCCCCTGCCCTACCCATAAACATCAAAACATATACCAGGTCTAGACGGTAACTCCGGCATGAGAGGAGTGCTCCAATCGTCAAGTCAAGAAGCAGCCCAAGTGCAACTGCCTTCCCGGCTATTTGAACTCGCGGCATGAACGCAGCCTCCCTCCCTCCGAACAATAGGAGTCAAACGATAATGTACCGAGTATGTAAGGCGAAGAGTAACATACACAAGAGTCATGAAGAAACTCGAAAATCATAAACTAAAATCGACCGATCGAATACATCCGTATGAATGCATCTATATGTCTCTGCCATCGAAATTGCCTCTCGCGGCGTATGATATGTATAGGTCATAGTGTCAAGGAATGTACGGCCCGATCCATATCCCATATAGGCCCCTTCGGGCATAATAACACAATGGCCCCTTTGGGCATAATAGCATAATGGCCCCATCGGGCATCATAATCATCATCACTGTACACCAGCTGATCAGGTGGTGAATGCGTATATAACGCCTCGCCCGTTTCCCCCATACCCCATATATATATATATATATATATATATATATATATATATATATATATATATACGCGTATATAACGCCTTCTGGTCATGGGTCAATATGCATATATGTAAATGAATGCAATGCATGAATGTGAACTAACATAATCATGATATAAAACTCAGGACCCAGGAACAAAAGGAACAATCATAACAAGGGGTATAGGATCATCAAGAACTGATATACTCCTAGTACTTCTAAGAGTAGAGTAATATGGAGACTCGATTACTCGTTATTCGCTCATGTCATAGGATCATGCCAAAATGAAAGAAAGGGAAAGCCTTAACATACCTGTCGGTAGCCTTAGCCACTTAACGTTTATCCTTCCAAGCTCGTAAATCTACACGTAAACCATCCATATTATCATTAGGCTCAATATCATACACTTGTCTCAAGCATCCAAATGAAATCTTTTTAGAATCTGCCCAAATTCGGGCAAAGATCTCCCCCCGTTTGTATGCCTAGCCCAAAATTATAATCCAAAGAACCAACAAAATAATAACAATACCAACATCAACCACAATATTATCAACACCAATAGGTTCATAAAATATCCCACACGATGTTTTTCAAATTTCTCAACTAACCATAACCATATCCACAATACCATAATCAAGGAATTATATTTAATTTAATCTCAAATTAGTCCAAAATCTCCTTTCAAATTCACCTCATGGCCATCAACTTCAATTCAACACTTTATGATTTTTCTGCTATGATTCTTTCCTCTCTAAGAATTGCTAAACCTTTACATCATCTCAATCATGCAAATAATAGGAAGAACATACCTTACAGTAGAAGAACTTCACTTTATTCACCCCTTTCCAAGACCAAGTTCATCACCACCTTGAAGAGAAACAAGAACAATTATCTTCCATGGATTATCCTTGGGGTTTTGATGTTGGTATTCTCTCTTAATAATATGAAAAGGTTATGTAAGATTATGGAAGGTTATGGAGGATTATGGAATATTATGGAAGATTATGAAAATTTATGGAGAGTTATGGAACCCTCAAGAGCTCTCTAGAACTCTTTAGAAGTGTGGTGAATGAAAAGATGACGAAAATGATGGGTTAGAGGGATATTTATAGGTGTGTTGGGTCGAGTACTGTAGCAACCCGGGTACTGTAGCAGTCCGTTTCTGCTCTGTTGGGCTAACTTGTAATGTCCATAATTCTCTACTCCAATGTTGTATCGACGAGCGGTTTGTTCCGCTGGATACTAGACTCGACGAACCTCATTTTAGGATTTTGAAACACCTTAAAACTCCCAATATGCTAGGAGATATACCCCTCCAAAGTTGACCCAAAATTCTGTCAACTTTTTTTCAAATTTTCGACAAACTTATTTTCTTCGATTTGCTTGATTCCGAAACCTTTAGATACTTGCTTAACACTTGGTAAGAGTATTCATTAACCTTATAAGGGTTTTACGACCTCTTCGAGATTATGTTAGTTTACTCACAACGCACATGACGCGGAAATTTTTTTCGAGGTGTAACATCAATAACCTCACCTGATAATCACAAGTCCATGTTCCGTCCCTAGGCAGAGTAACTAATCCACAATTTAACTCTATCAATGGTCATATTTATATCACAATAGGCATTCAATATCCATACCAAAATCAGAACCAAACGAGCATATCATAATGCAGAATAAAATGTAATGATATACAATGCAAAGTATGATGAAGTGCATGCAATGCACTGGCCAAATACACACTGTACACACATACTCACTGGTGTCATTGCCCAGAAGTCATGACCTGCAAGGGACCTATGGTGTCCATGTACCACTCGTTTCGAATCCACTCCTCGGACCACGAGCTCATAACTGGTATCAAAATAGTATCACAAGTTCAATAAGAAGATTATATTAACTTCTTCACTAATTTCACATCACAATATATGTCTCCACATATTCCAGTTCATTAGTATGTATGGACTATGAACAATTAGCAATATCAATGTCAAACACAAGGTATCATGCCACAAATCTTTCATGAATCCTTACCGAACCATTTCCATCATGTATGAGTGTATGAATGCATAAATGAGTGTAAACAAGGTAAAACAATGCAACAAAATAACAATGAAGGTACAAGTCACAAAGCCACAGGTCATATCAAGACTTAGATAAATCAGCTCAACCATGAAATGGATCATACCAACTATCTCAACCAACATAAGGGCCTATGTCCCTCTTTACTTCCACATATAGCAAGTACGCCTCACAACTAAGTCTTGTATCACCAAGATGCTCCATTTTTCTATATGTTATCGTCAACAGTAAATCATACATCAAGTTTTCATCTACGTACTGTCATAAGTTTATATCACAATTCAAGTCTAAACTCATTATCCTTCCTTTCTCCGATGATATGTGTCATGATAAGAGAGAAGTGAGTGTAACACGACAATTTAGGTACTAAGTCTAATCACAATAGCAGGTCAACCAGCCACCATCAATAACAATCAACCTAATAGAAATCCATCCCGAATCGCCACAAAAGATGAATACAACTACACCTCATATTTTCGTACATAAAGTAATGGCGATGAACCCACAAAATCAGAAGTCATACCAACCTAGCTAATATCCAACCAAAACACCATGTCCGAAGACCTAATCATGCTTTCTCTCATCAATTTTACACAATACATACGTTTCTCTAATCAAAGTCTAACTAAAGTAAGCCGTAACCTACCTCGATTGCAGAACAGCAGCCACGAACTACTCCACACGAGCCGTCTATTTTTGAGGCGCCTCAAATTGGTTAAAGTATAACAATATGATGCTAAGTAAGCAAAAAACCATGTATTTAAACAAGAACAACAATTCAGGAAAAACGACCCACTTACTTCTATCCTTTTCAATGGATGAAACCATCCTTTAATGGTGAATTTATCATAACTTCTATCTCTACAATCATTAGCCTTCAATTCATGGGTTTCTAATCAATTTTACCCTTTCAAACAGATTTTAGGACAAAGTTCCCATTTTTATTAGAACCCTAAGTCTCAACATGCAATTTCAACCATAAGAAATCAAAATCCCTTCCTAGAAAGTGATAATCTATACTCCTAGATGATTAATCATCAACTCATCAATTATTTAAGGGTTTACTAATTCTAGGGTTCTAAGATTTTCATCCACCATTGATGGACCTTAAAATAATCATGGAACTTGAAGAAGAAAGAAAAAGGAACAAATAAAGGTGGGGACTTACCCTCCAAGATGCACATCTATGCAAACGTCATTAACTATGCCCATATATACAAGCCGTCAAGGCCGCCAAAAATGATATACAAACATATGAACCGATAAGGTTACTGAACATCTAACTATATACACCTGTCTACGAGCCTCTACAAGGAGTACAAAACATCATAAGGATGGAACAGGACCCCGCCATGCCTATATATATATATATATACATAAAAGAATAGTACCAGCTGAAATGTAGCTCCAGAACAAATGGAGCGCTCCTGTATAGTCACTGATGAGGCAGCCAAAGGGTCTAGTCTGTCTCCCTGTCTACCTGCGGGCATGAACACAACGTCCATAAAAAAAACGTCAGTACGAATAATGTACTGAGTATGTAAGGCATGAATAACAACATAATAAAAGTATGAAAGAATATGAGATATGAGAAATAACCTGTACATCTGATGGCCTCTTAAGGTGGATATCATGCATGCTTAGCCTTTAAAAAAAATATTTTCATACATATATAATATAAGTGTTAGTGCTACGGAACGTGCAGCACAATCCATATATCACATCATCTCGCGTTCGGTGCATCCCGCGTCCGGGGTAACATCACAATCTGCCCATTGCAGTGGTGTGCACATCTATATGCCTGCCCGACCAACTATAGCGTGGCGTGGTGTGGGAAAATACATACATATATATATAAAGCATGCATGAGAGCCCAAATAAAACTTTACCACTCTATCGGAGTGACGTAAGGTCGGTAAACCTCCAATTTCTATTATGGAATCATCATCCTTGCTATATCTCACTTTGAAAGAACAACTACCAAAAGGTGATATCAATAACAATGAATAACATTAATAGTTATGGAACAAGCTCAATAATATCATAAGAACTTTGAGAATCATGAGCTTCTAGCATGTTTAGGAATAAGGATATTATGGATATCGTGCGTAGGTTCACAACAAAGGAATCATGCCTTAAGAAAGAAAGGGTTAGCCTTAACATACCTTTACGTCTCCTTAACTACTTAACATTCTCCTCCCAAGCTCGCAAATCTACATTCAAGATGATTCATACTAAGGTTAAGTCGTGGAAACACTCATAAGTTCAAACTAGAGTAACTAATGGGCTAGCGGAATTTGGGCAAAGATTTCCCCTATTTATCGACTTCCACAATACCAAAAACAATGTCAACAATTCCATATTTAAGAAATTATATACAATTTACACCTAAAACAATCCAAAACTTCCTTCCAAATTCCATTCATAATCAACAGCTACAACACAATGTCTCGTAACTTTTCCTACCACAATTTCCTTCACCTTTATGACTTACTAATCTCCAAATCAACTCAATATAAGAAATAAAGAGATAAAATACCTTAATCCTAAAGAGCCCTAACTCACCCAACCTTGTTTGCAACCAAAACTATCAAAACTTTAACTAAAGGCAAGCACCATCACAATCTATGAGCTAGCTTAGGGTTTTTGATTTAGCTTAGGATGTATATGGATAGTTGGAGAGAGTAGAGAGAGCTTGAAGAATCTAGAGAGTTAAGTTTTTGGGTGAAAATAATGTTCCAAGTTGTGGCCCTTTTAATTTATAGGAGAGAGAAAAATTTCCACCTCCTACAGATTGACGGCAAGGTCGACGGCCCGTCGACTCGCAACCGTCAAATGGCGGCAGCTTCTGATTCTTAGAGAGTTGTTCGACGGTGCATGTTGACGATCCTTCAACCTGTCAATGGTCTGTAGACTTGTAACTGTCGAGTTGCTTAGCTGTCATACTCAGTTTTTCTGGTTTATTCCGCCTATAATCTTCCCGATACTTGTTGTACATAACTTAAACTCCCGTGCACGTGGAATAATCACGTAGAATCTTTTATGACCTTAACAACAAGCTCACTTACTAACTTCACGTCAGCTATCTTACAGTAAAACTCAGGGTATAAAATACGAGGTATAACACCTTCGAATTCTAATGTATGAGTACTTGCATGAACTATTTATTTAGTGTTTATTCCCGCATTTATAAAATCTATCATTTTCTTTGAAAAAAAAATATTTGAATATATTCCCTATTTATTTGAATATATTCCCTTTATATATAGGGTAGTTTAGGTTCGAATTTATAATATCCGGATAAGAGTAGTTTCCTTTTATATATAAGGATAATGTATTTTATAAGTAAAAGTTTAAAAACCTTCTAGTTTTTAATATATATGTTTGTATATACTTGTTATAATCATACATTTCATTCGGGTCAATCCACATAATACGTTTGGAATGTCTTATCCTAGAAACTCCGTATTTACACATATTTCCATTTATTAAACGGTTTTGACTTAAAATAATCCATTCATTATTAATGATATATAGACATATACATATAACTGATTTTTAGAGTTGGGTTCTAAAACTCGAAAATACAACTTTATTTTAACGAAGGGCATCTTAGTGTGGGCTTGGCCCAAATCTACATTTTTTCTCTGGTTCTTTTTTGAAGCTAAACCGAGGCCTGGTCCAAAAGTTTCTTTGTTTTATTTTTTGGGGACTTGGCCCAGAAATCTCCTATTTTTATTCTTCCAGATAAAAGGATATATTTTATTATTACTGGGTTTTTCCCAAATTACTTGGCTCGATTTTGGTTTTTAGTCCAAAACTACAAATCGCATTCCTTGATTTAAAACTTGATCTGGTTTCAAGGGAAATAATTCATGTGTCCTTAAAATCCCTTATCTTTCACAAATGATTTTTGTAAATTTTCCATTTCATTTTAAGAAAATCGTTATGTTAACCTCGGTTTTCTTTTTGAAAATTGTTTCGAGGGGGACTTAAGGTCAACTAAACGGCATAGGCACCGTTGTCCTAAGATGACTAGTTCATAATCATAAAGATACCAATAATGTATGAGTTTTACAAATATTATAAATACAAGTAAATTGAACAAATAAAAGAGAATAACAGATATAACATAAAGAAAGAAGAGGAGGCTAGGGGCGTACCAAGCCCCTAGTTTGGCCATTTTTACCCATGGTTGGGCCTTCTGCGCGTTTTTATAATATCAGCTTCCTTTTATTTACTCATACTCGATAATACTTGAAAATAATCTCCCAATAAGATGGCTGGACCTCGGCCTGAATGTCCATGTAGTAAAAGGAGAAAGGAAATAAAAACCTCGTGTTACACCCCGTAGTTCTGTACGTTGAAATTTATAAGTGTTGGTTGCTTTAGGTATGGACTTTGGAGTTGCCTTCAATGATATATATGATCGTATGCTTATATTATGGTTATGAGGGTTTAAGTTCATATAATATGCTATGGAAGGATTGGAGGGCAAGTGAATTAGGGAAATTAAGTTTGTCGGACATTGGAGAAAATATGAGAAGCAATTTTGGTCCAACTTAGAGAAAGAATATCTTTTAGTATATGAGGAGTTTTGGAGCAAAGCGACAGCCTAAATTGAAGTTCATGAAGTTTAGTTTCCAACGCAACAAACCATTCATCGATAGGACATCGGAGTAGAGAGTTATGGACTTTACAAGTTAGGCCGCCAGAGCAGAAATTAACCCTTCGCGAAAGCGACCAAAGGGCCGCAAATGTGAAGAGGAGTTCTGAATAACCCTTCGCGAACGCGACCCAAGTCCGCGAACGCGAAGGGCAAATTTTGAGTCGGCGCAAACTGACTTAAAAACTCTATAAAAGGGGCAAAACCCCTCATTTTCACCAAAAAAACATTTCCCCAAAGCTTAGCCAACATATGAGAGTATATTTATATCACAAAATTGAGGATTTTGAGTGATTTCAAGTGATGGAGTATTAATCGAGGCTCGGGTAACGTGTAGTTGTGATTATAGTATTGTTTTGCGATAGAGTTGGCTTGGATTCAAAGCAAATATTGAAGATCTTGTGGATCTAGTGAAAATAAGGTATGAATCTCTCCTTACTAATATTACTTTCGATTTATTTGCGAAGATAAAGTTATTAAATAGTCGTATTACAAGTTGGCTAGTTGCGATGTTTTAGGGAATATATTGGTATTGATAATGATGTTGTTGATGTTGGTATTGGTATTGGTATTGTTGTTGTTGGTTGTTGATATTATGATTTTGGGCTAGGCATATAAACAGGGGAGACGTTGCCCGATTTCGCATTCTAAATGGATTTAAATTGAAGGCTTAAGATAAGCATGTGACAATGAGCCTAACAATAGTATGAATGGTTTATATGTAGATTTACGAGCTTGGAAGGATAAACATGAGTAGTTAAGGAGACCAAAAGGTATGTAAGGCTAATCCCTTTCTTTCTAAAGGCATGATTCTCTTCTTAGAACCCATGCATGAATTCCATAAAATCCTCATTTCCAAGAATGTTAAAAGTTTACGATTCTCCAAGTTTTTATGATGCTAAAGACGAATGTTTTCTATAATGACCATGATGATGATTATGATGATCCCATTTCTGGAGATTCCAAAGTTATGGTTTTAATGTCATTATGAGATTACTGAGCTGGTTTCCAGATTATTGATTATATTTGTTGATGTTAATCTCATCTTATGATTTTGTTCTTTCAAGGTGAGATATATGCATGATGATAATTCCATAATGAAAATCGGAGGTTACCTACCTTACGTCACTCTGATGTATTTATAGCTTTTATTTGGCTCTCATACATGCTTTATATATATATGTATGTATTTTCTCACACCAAGCCGTGTTATAGTCAGCCGGGTACGACACTTATTGTGCAACCACTGATCAGTTGGTATTATACACCGAGTATCGAAAGGGCCGTGTACGTTACACACCGAGTCCTGAAAAGGCCGGGTACGTTATGATGATGATATTATATATACGTATGTATGAAAAAGTTTTTTCTAAAAGCTAAGCATGCATGACATCCGCCTTATGAGGCATCCAGATGTACAGGTTATCTCTCTTATTCCATGTACCTTTCATATCTATATTATGTTGTTATTCATGCCTTACATACTCAGTACATTGCTCGTACTTACGCCCTTTTGTTACGGACGCTGCGTTCATGCCCGCAGGTTCGAGTAGTCGTGCCGCCACCCCGGCACAAAGAGGATATCCTCTCAGCTGCAGTCAATGCGCTCCACTTGGTTCGAAGTTGCAGTTTCTCTTAGTATGCCATTTTGATTTATACATATGAGTGTGACGAGGCCTTGTCCCGTCCCCTATACAGTTTATGTTCCATAGAGCTCTGTAGACAGTTGTACGTAGTTGGGAAGTTATGTAGTCTTATTGGCTCTTATTTTTGTCATACAACATATGTAGCGGCCTAGTCGGCGTGCACTGTTATCTTAACGCACGGATATATATATATATATATATATATATCTTTTGGTTATGAGTTCTTGGCGCAGAGTCGGTTATATTGTTAGTACAGAAATGTATAATTCAGTTAAAAGTCCGATATGGGCCACCATGTTGTTCAGTGAGTTTCAGGTACGAATGTAAGGGTGCTTGATCAGAAGAGGTCGTGCACTCGTCACGACTCTCGCCGGGGGCGTGACACCCCGGTTAGTTTATATTTTACCGCACTTATCACATATATAATTGTATAAATATATATATATATATATATATATATATATATATATATATATATATCAAATTCATTCGCAAATCATGTAGTTAGCATATGCCCATCTATGCTTATAGACTTTATTGGTGAGGATTTAGGTAGTAAGAGGGGAAAGTCATCACCATCCGCACTCCTGATGCCGTACAAGATCCAAGAGGTTTCATGAACCTCTGGCATGGTAGGACACCAAGGAAAGGTTTAAGACCTGTCCCCAAAAACTACTTTAATCTCCCAACCATACAACCATAGAGGACACAGATTTGCATATCCATACATGGGCTTAAAATGGATAGAAATAGTCCAATGCACACAGTTATAGTATGGCCAGAACTTAACAGAAACAAACAAAGAATGGTTTCGGCAGAGATGAATATACATAAGCAGATGTAATATGTAAGTAAATAAAAATTGACAATTAAGTATGACTTGGACAAGGATAAAATGGCATACATAGGTACAATGCAATCAAAACAAGACTGAACCAAGTAGGCATTGCATAGACAGTTTCATAGGTGTAGTATAACCAAAGAAGAATTGAAACAAGCAGACATAGTGTGAACAAAACAAACCAAAGGCACATAGACATAGTGTGATCAAAAGTAGACCGCAAGATATAGACATAGGATAACCAAAAGAAGGATCAAACACATGGACATGAGATGATCAAGAAGCACACTTCAGTACTGATATGATGTAGATAGAGGTAAATTATATACTCATAGACGTGGTACAGACAATGGCAAGTTAAAACATACAGATACAACGTAAGCAGGGGCTAACTATAAGTTTGAGTCTCATAGGAATGATGCAAAGCTATCAATGAAATGGCCTCATCAAAGAACAGTGTTCATGAATCATACATTAGTCAAAGCAAATTCACATGTGAATTAAATCAAGGTATTCCACAAATTTGGGTGGCCTTTATACAACATGCAAATGATATGCCAAGAGGCACCTGTTATATCCCGTATTTTTGTGCATCGGAACAATCCGGATTAATTATGATAAGTTAAGGACAAAACTATTCCGGGACACAAAGTCGGAATTTTTGAACCTTCTATTTTATTTTGAGTCATGAGTTGTGCATGAATTTGTTGCATGGGATAATTAGGAAAATTTGGGACCAAAATTGATATAGTTGGAACTTGCAAATCATGCAAATTGAGGCCCTTGGCCGTGTGAGTGGGAGATGGCTCCCACACAATTTTTGTGTCAACTTTTAATTGCTCCAACACATTAGTGTGGGCCAAGATCATGTGCAACTCTAGTGGGGGATTAAAAGATGACTTCTAAGTCATCTTTAGTCATTACAACACTTAGAAAATAACAAGAAGTTGAAGAACTCCCTCCACCAAACTCTCGGCCAAGAGCTAGGAAAATCAACTTTCATTTAAGCTCTCCTAAAAATAATTTTGTTGATGCAAACCCACTAATTTGAGGTCCCTAAGTAGCGTGGAAGTGTTGTTGGAGCGATCAACCCGCTAGTTTTCATCCTTGGAAACCCTAGCCTATTGTGAAGTTGAAGGAAGAAAGGTAAGATTTGATCTTGTTTATGTGTTATGAAGGTTGTATGCATGTTGTAGTATGTTAAAATGGATGAAAATCATGAAATATAGTGTGTTGGAGTCGAGGCCATGTGTGAGATTTAGCCGTGTAAGTGTGTGTGTGTTGTGTTGTATTGAAGTGATGAATTAAGTTCTATATAGTATGTTGATGGTTGTAGTGTGAAGAAATGAATGATAATTATCCATATGTATATATGTTGTGTGTTGGCCGAAAATGATCATGGCATATGACAAAGAACGCATTAATTTCGCTTAATGTTTTAGTCGTCGTCGTTATGAATTCTATGTTGAAATGAATGTTTAATGGCTCAAATTGATGTTGTAAATGTATGGGCTGATTTGGAGGTTATTGTGCATTTAATGTAATTTGTATATTGATGAGAATAACAATCGTTAGAATGTGAGTTGTGGATGCAAATCATGATTTGAAAATGAGGAATGTGTTAAAGTGAGGTTCACGGGTTTGGGGGCTGATTTCGGGTGAATTGGAGCCATTGTTGGATTGTTGGAAATATTGTATGAATTGCTTAGAATGTCTTTAAATATTGTTGGTATGGGTTCGGTTAGTATTTGAATGTATAAGCGTCGATGTTGGCTTGAAGGTAAGCCGTTGAATTGAATTTATGAATGTTGCTAGATGATGGAAAAGAGAGCTATTAATGTTGTATTGCCTTTCGGATTAGTTATTGATGTTGCTAGGTTGGTTATTGTTGTTGTTGTTGATTGATTTGGCCGAGTTAAATTCTCGGGCGGCCTATTTACGGGGGGAAATGTCGCCCAAATTTCTGTAGAATTAAGGGCTAAATTGGAATTAAATGCCCAAAATGTCTCTAGCTAATGTTTGGCATCTTATGGCTTATTTGTAGACCTTGGGCAGCCCGAGACGTAGGTTGGATTTATCTTGAGTTGAGCTAGCGTTGAGTGCGTACGAGGTATGTAAAGCTCCATTCTTTCTTCTTTGGCATGCCTTAGTTACAAATAGGCTATGACACGAGCCTCGAGAAAATTCTATTCTCGCAATCCGAGCATGTTTATGACTCCTATTCGTTTCTTGTAAATTCGTATGTTAGTATGATGAAATATTGGCCTTATGCCTTTGAAATAATTGATTTTCAACTTTTGTACAAAAAGTTTGGCTTTTAAAAGTTCCGTAACTATGAACGCTCGTATCTTTCACAGAAAGGCTCGGATTGCCTTGATATGCTCGTAGGTGATTGTAAGATGTATGATAAGTATGTTTTTCATAGGCGGGCCCAACTCGGGTCGACACCCATTTGTGGGCCCCGCAGCTTTCCGTTATGTACTTCGGATGATTCTTTGACAAAATATAACATGATTAATATTCCGATTTTAAATATAGTAACTTTACTTATCTTTTGAGTCTGTCATTATGATTTTATGCATATGGTTACTCACGACTCGCTCGTGCATTCCGTCGTATCCTTCGCCGAGTCCCGGCCGCTTTTCGTTGTCGTGCGCACTTTGTTATACTCCGGTGTTATCTTCGTGATTATGGTTCGCCGAGCCCTCGCTCGAGGGCCGGGTTCCGCTTCTATTGGGTGTTATGCTGTGTATGATATGTGACGGGGATACGGAGATTTGAAACTTTCTGGTGTTATACTGTGTTATGGCGCCATCGACAGGCGGGCGACCATATTTTCTGTGCCCTATGCATGATTCGTATTTTTAAAGTAACATTTTGATATTTTGGAAATGCATTTATTTTCTGTACCTCTGTTTCGATTTTGACACAGATTTGTATACTACATTTTCTCGCTTTGCATACGACATATTTCGTGCCGACCCCTTTCTTCTGGGGTCGTGCGTTTCATGCCCGCAGTACGCACGCACGCTTGGTGATCCACCTATTTAGACACCCTCTTCTGCTGTTTGGAGTGCTCCCCTTATTCCGAAGTTACATTTTGGTATATATTCGTACGTTGCATTTGTATATATTTGTTCAGGGGTACGGCGAGGCCCTGTCCCGTCATATGATTTTGTTGTCTGTTTAGACGTCTGTGGACATGTATGTGGGTTATGCCCATTCTGTACAGTGTGTTTGTATGATATATGTTCTGGGCGATCCCTTACGTCGTGGCAGCCTCGTCGGCTCGCATTTGTATATGTTTTGGGCCGATGCGCCATTTGATAGCCTTGCCGGCTTTTGATATATGTTCGATTGTGTTTGAGATTTGTTTGAGACAGTTTGATATAACTCGAGACGTCGTTTGATATTTATGTCCGTATAATCCATCCGTTTGTGACTCGTATCTATGAATATGTTTGGGTGCCAACTCGGGCACTAGTCACGGCCCGCGGGGTTGGGTCGTGACGTGGCGGTATCGCAGCCGTTCGTCCTCCCGAATGTCTACAGACCGTGTCCAAGAGAGTCTTGTTTATCGGTGTGTTGTGCACCACATCTATAAAGAGGAAGCCAGGACATTTAGGATGTCATCTTTATTTCGATCTTAGATCGTGCGATAGAGCCGTGTTATCGATGACTCTTTTGACGGAATGTTATGTTTTCGCCGATGCCTCCGAGGAAGGCCACGAGGGCGCCTGCAGGGCAAGCGGTGCCCACGGCGGCGGCAAAGCGAGACTACCGAGCTCGGATGACTACTAGGGCTCGTGCCGAGATTGAACCAGATATTGTGCCTCCGACGGCTAGTCTCGCTACGCCGCCGCGCATCGAGGGTCGGGAGCAGCCAAAGCCGCAAGACAGGCGCGGCTCCATCGCCAGCTCCCGCGGCACCCGCCGCACTGTACCTCCGCCCCCCGGGGGTGGGCGGATGATGGGACCCCGCGAGAGGCGGGTCCCGGTTATTGACTCGGTTGGTAGCGGGGCGTGCACACGTACGTGGAGCAGGGAGGATCGTGTAGACAGCGCGGCAGGTCACGGGGGGCCCGTGATTTTCTACTTTGTGGGCCACCGAGTTTTCGGTCAAAGCCCGCAGGGACCCTCGTGAGTTCATCCGACCATATGCACGTCTCTCGCGGTTGATTATGCTTCCGAGACGCAGTCGGTGGAGATGGCGCCACATCTGCTGCACGATGTGTTGTGCCCAACCGGTATGAGTCGTGGATGCCGTCCCGTAGGCGAGGGTGCCCCTCCACCGTATGGGGCGAGTTCTGAGAGGCCTTCCCGACCCATTTTCGCTTCCCGAGGTACGGCGAGCAGTGGACAGATTCCCCGTTAAAACAAGAGGCGCACCAGTCCGGGATTACGCGAGTTCGATTCGCCGGCCGCATACGCGCCTACATATGTTGCCGACATGACCGACCGGATACACCGATATAGTGGGCCGGACAAAGATTTTGTTGACAGCTGCTTGGTGTTGGCGGCTCAGGGATGGATTTCCCCGTAAGGCCCCCCGGGCATGGGGGGGAAAGGAAAGGGAGTGCCCCTGAAAAGGGTGATGAGGGGGGCGGCGGGGGCTGGGTTTCCCCGGAATTCGGGATTTTAAAAGGGGGCACCCTGCCACGAAGCAGAACCCCCTCCCCCCGGACGGGGCACCCCCCGCAAGTTACCGGCCGGAGATCGCAGGGTGCGTGGTATTCGAGTGCAGGCCGTAGCTCCCGTGTTTTCGTGCTCACAGGACAGAGGCTCCAAAGGGTCCGACGAGGCCACCCGCACCTCCGTGTTCCCCCGTGGGAGGCAAGACCCGCGGAGAGTGTTTTACGTGCACTGGTGCGTGTTTTACTTGCGGCCGTCGTGGCCATCCGATGAGAGATTGTCGGTTAGAGTGGTGCGGGCAGGCGGCTCTCGCCTACCGGGCAACAAGTGGTTCACCTTCATCCCCGCATCTATGCGCGCCCGCGGGGCGAGGCATGCCAAGATCGCCGGGCCGAGGCAGGGTCGTGGTGGAGTTCCCGGTTCTAGCGGTCCTTCGAACCGCATTTATGCATTAGCCGGCCCGACAGACCGCAGAGGCGTCGCCTAATGTCGTCACAGGTATATTACTGGTTTTCTCTCGAGATGTGTATGCACTGATTGATCCTGGTTCTACTTTATCATATATTTCTCCCCTTGTTGCTAATAAAATTGGGATAGAATCTGAGCCGATAGAGCCCTTTGAGGTAGCTACACCAGTAGGGGATTCTGTTATAGCCAGTCAGATTTATAGAGATTGTTCAGTGATTATCTGTGGCCGCTGTACTAAGGCCGATTTGGTAGAGTTAGATATGACTGAGTTCGATGTGATTATGGGTATGGATTGGCTAGCTTCTTGTTATGCTCATGTTGACTGTCAAAAGAAGATAGTCCGTTTCCGCCTTCAAGGGGAACCCGTTATAGAATGGGTGTAACACAAATGGCGTCGCCGAGGGGTAAGTTTATTTCATACCTCGGCCGAAAATGATCAAGAAGGGGTATATTTATCATCCGGTCCGTGTTAATAATTTAGAGCAGAGGCACCGATTCTTCTCCTATCGGGCCCGGTGGTTAATGAGTTCTTAGATGTATTCCCGGAGGAGCTCCCAGTGTCTTCCCCCGAGCGGGAGGTAGAGTTTGCTATTGATTTGTCGCCGAATACTCAGATACTCCCTATCTCTATTCCTCCGTACGTAATGGCACCACCGGCAGCACTGAAAGAATTGAAAGAGCAAATTGAGAGATTTATTAGAGAAGTAGGCTTTATTGCCCGCACATCACCCTGGGGAGCGCCGGTATTGTTTGTGAGAAAGAAGGATGGATCGCTACGGATGTGCATTGATTACCGACAGCTGAATAAGGTAACCATCAAGAATAAATATCCCCTCCCCAGGATTGATGATTTGTTTGATCAGTTGCAGGGTGCCGTGTGTTTCTCGAAGATAGACGGTCGAGCTATCATCGCACGGGTACGAGGGGCGATATTCCCAAGACAAAGCATTCTCTCGGACCCGATATGGGCACTATGAATTCGTAGTGATGTCTTTTGGTCGACTAATGCCCTGGTGCGCATTTATGGACACGATGAATCGGGTATTCAGAACGTTCCTGGATATGTTCGTGATTGTGTTTATCGATGATATTCTGGTTTATTCTAGATCGGAAGCAGAACATGCAGATCATTTGAGGACGGTACTTGGCACACTTCGGCACCGTGTTCGTATGCTAAATTTTCTAAGTGTGAATTTTGGCCGACTTCGCGGGGATTTCTCGGCACATATTTATTGGGGCTGATGGCATCCGGGTGGATACCCAGAAGATTGAGGCCGTAAAGAATTGGCCTAGGCCTACGACGCCGACTGAGGTGCGTAGCTTTCTGGGATTGGACGGTTATTACAGGAGGTTCGTAGAGAAATTTGCTTCGATTTCAGCGCCTTTGACAAGGCCTTCGACTCGGGGAAGGAGCAAAGTTCCAGTGGTCTGATGCTTGTGGGCGTAGCTTCCAGTTGCTGAAAGAAAAGTTGACTACGGCTCCAGTCCTGACTCTTCCCGAGGGTCCAGATGGGTATGTGATTTATTGTGATGCCTCTGGTATTGGTTTGGGGTGTGTGTTGATGCAGCACGCGCAGTGATAGCTTTATGCTTCCCGACAGCTCAGGAAACACGAGAAAAATTATCCTACTCACGATTTGGAGCTGGCCGCGGTTATTCATGCTTTGAAGATGTGGAGACATTATTTATATGGTGTTAACGTTAATATTTATACAGATCATAAGAGCCTCCAATACATCTTTAAACAGAAGGAGCTAAACTTGCGGCAGCGGAGGTGGTTAGAGTTGCTGAAAGATTATGATGTTGATATTCTCTACCATCCGGGGAAAGTTAATATTGTGGCAGATGCACTCAGCCGCAAGTCTGGGGTAGCCTAGCAGACGTGCCATCGCAGAGAAAGAAATGGTTCACGAGATCCATCAGTTGGCTAGTCTTGGAGTTCGCTTGGCTGATTCTGGAGATATTGGGGTTTCTGTTCGAGGTATTATTGAATCCCCTATTACAGAAGATATTAAGCGGCATCAGTATGAGAATCCTATTCTGGCACATTACAGAGACACAGCCCTTGAGAAGGAGAAGACTCCATTTGAGATTTCACCTGATGGAGTGTTATTTCACAGGGGCAGATTATGTGTACCTGACGTTGCAGGGTTGCGGCGACAGGTTATGGGCGAGGCACATTATGCCCGTTATTCTGTTCACCCAGGGTCGACGAAGATGTATCATGATCTCAGATGCTTATATTGGTGGGATGGTATGAAAAGAGACACAGCGAGTTCGTCGCTCGCTGGTCCGAATTGCTAGGCAGTTAAGATTGAGCACCGAAGCCCAGTGGGCTATTGCAGGAGATGGAGATACCGACGTGGAAGTGGGAGATCATTAATATGGATTTTATTACAGGTTTACCTCGCACTCCACGGAGGTATGATTCCATTTTGGTTATTGTTGATCGGCTGACAAAATCAGCCCATTTTCTTTCGGTCCGGACTACCTACTCAGCTGAGGATTATGCCAGGCTTTATATCAAGGAGATTGTGCGACTTCACGGAGTTCCTATATCTATTATCTCCGACAGAGGTTCCCAGTTTGCGTACTAATTTCTGGAGATCGTTTTGAAAGGATTGGGACGCAGGTGAGTCTCGCACCGCATTTCATCCCGAGCCTCCGACGGACTGGCGAGCGCACTATTCGTACATTAAAAGATATGTTGCGGGCCTGTGTTATTGATTTCAGAGGTAGGGCGGGATGACCATTTGCCGCTTGTTGAATTTGCTTATAATAACGGCCTACCACTCCAAAGATTCGTATGGCACCGTACGAGGCGTTGTATGGCAAAAAGTGTAGGTCACCGATCGGTTGGTTCGATATTGGGGAGACTGAGTTGATTGGCCCAGATGTGGTCCAGCAGGCAGTGGATAAAGTTAAACTCATTCGGGAGCGGTTGTTAGCGCTCGAGTCGACCGCAAATCATATGCGTATAATCGTCGTCGACACTTAGAGTTTCGGTACCGTGATTGGTTTTCCTGAAAGTGTCACATATGAAAGGTGTTATGAGATTCGGCAAGAAAGGGAAGCTCAGTCCGAGATATATTGGGCCTTATCAGATCATTCGTAAAATAGGCAAGGTTGCCTACGAGTTAGATCTGCCAGCTGATTTGGGAGCAGTACATCCGGTATTTCATGTTTCTATGCTTCGTAAATGTATTGGTGACCCTTCCAGAGTATTTCCTGTAGATGATATACAGGTCACAGAGGAGCTATCTTATAAAGAGCAGCCTATAGCTATTTTGGATCGTCAGGTAAGAAGGTTGCGGAATAAAGATATGGCTTCTGTTAAAGTGCTTTGGCGAAACAACAACCGGGAAGAAATGACTTAGGAGGCTGAGGAGCAGATGAAGAAGAAGTATCCCCACCTATTTCCAGTACCTACAGGTAATCCAAATTCTTAACTTGATTATATTGTTTGATAAATGAGTTGTTGACCAATGAATGAATTGTTGTGATAGTTGAAAAAGAAACTCCCCCAAATTGTTTGTATGACCCGTAGGGTTAGTTTAACATTCGAGGACGAATGTTCTAAAGGGGGGAGGATGTTATATCCCGTATTTTTGTACATCGGAACAATCCGGATTAATTATGATAAGTTAAGGACAAAACTATTCCGGGATACAAAGTCGGGATTTTTGAACATTCTATTTTATTTTGAGTCATGAGTTGTGCATGAATTTGTTGCATGGGACAATTAGGAAAATTTGGGACCAAAATTGATATAGTTGGAACTTGCAAATCATGCAAATTGAGGCCTTTTGGCCGTGTGAGTGGAGATGGCTCCCACACAATTTTTGTGTCAACTTTTAATTGCTCCAACACATTAGTGTGTGGCCAATATCATGTGCAACTCTAGTGGGGGATTAAAAGATGACTTCTAAGTCATCTTTAGTCATTACAACACTTAGAAAATAACAAGAAGTTGAAGAACTCCCTCCACCAAACTCTCGGCCAAGAGCTAGGAAAATCAACTTTCATTTAAGCTCTCCTAAAAATATTTTGTTGATGCAAACCCACTAATTTGAGGTCCCTAAGTAGCGTGGAAGTGTTGTTGGAGCGACCAACCCGCTAGTTTTCATCCTTGGAAACCCTAGCCTATTGTGAAGTTGAAGGAAGAAAGGTAAGATTTGATCTTGTTTATGTGTTATGAAGGTTGTATGCATGTTGTAGTATGTTAAAATGGATGAAAATCATGAAATATAGTGTGTTGGAGTCGAGGCCATGTGTGTGAGATTTAGCCGTGTAAGTGTGTGTGTGTTGTGTTGTATTGAAGTGATGAATTAAGTTCTGTATAGTATGTTGATGGTTGTAGTGTGAAGAAATGAATGAGAATTATCCATATGTATATATGTTGTGTGTTGGCCGAAAATGATCATGGCATATGACAAAGAACGCATTAATTTCGCTTAATGTTTTAGTCGTCGTCGTTACGAATTCTATGTTGGAAATGAATGTTTAATGGCTCAAATTGATGTTGTAAATGTATGGGCTGATTTGGAGGTTATTGTGCATTTAATGTAATTTGTATATTGATGAGAATAGCATTGTTATAATGTGAGTTGTGGATGCAAATCATGATTTGAAAATGAGGAATGTGTTAAAGTGAGGTTCACGGGTTTGGGGGCTGATTTCGGGTGAATTGGAGCCATTGTTGGATTGTTGGAAATATTGTATGAATTGCTTAGAATGTCTTTAAATATTGTTGGCATGGGTTCGGGTTAGTATTTGAATGTATAAGCGTCGATGTTGGCTTGAAGGTAAGCCGTTGAATTGAATTTATGAATGTTGCTAGATGATGGAAAAGAGAGCTATTAATGTTGTATTGCCTTTCGGATTAGTTATTGATGTTGCTAGGTTGGTTATTGTTGTTGTTGTTGATTGATTTGGCCGAGTCAAATTCTCGGGGTGGCCTATTTACACGGGAAATGCTGCCCAAATTTCTGTAGAATTAAGGGCTAAATTGGAATTAAATGCCCAAAATGTCTCTAGCCAATGTTTGGCATCTTATGGCTTATTTGTAGACCTTGGGCAGCCCGAGACGTAGGTTGGATTTATCTTGAGTTGAGCTAGCATTGAGTGCGTACGAGGTATGTAAAGCTCCATTCTTTCTTCTTTGGCATTCCTTAGTTACAAATAGGCTATGACACGAGCCTCGAGAAAATTCTATTCTCGCAATCCGAGCATGTTTATGACTCCTATTCGTTTCTTGGAAATTCGTATGTTAGTATGATGAAATATTGACCTTATGCCTTTGAAATAATTGATTTTCAACTTTTGTACAAAAAGTTTGGCTTTTAAAAGTTCCGTAACTACGAACGCTCGTATCTTTCACAGAAAGGCTCGGATTGCCTCGATATGCTCGTAGGTGATTTTAAGATGTATGATAAGTATGTTTTTCATAGGCGGGCCCGACTCTGGTCGACACCCATTTGTGGGCCCCGCAGCTTTCCGTTATGTACTTCGGATGATTCTTTGACAAAATATGACATGATTAATATTCCGATTTTAAATATGGTAACTTTACTTATCTTTTGAGTCTGTCATTATGATTTTATGCATATGGTTACTCACGACTCTGCTCGTGCATTCTGCTGTATCCTTAGCCGAGTCCCGGGCCGATTCTGTTGTCGTGCGCACTTTGTTATACTCCGGTGTTATGCTGTGATTATGGTTCGCCGAGCCCTCGCTCGAGGGTCGGGTTCCGCTTATATTGGGTGTTATGCTGTGTATGGCGTTATGCTGTGTATGATATGTGACGGGGATACGGAGATTTGAAACTTTCTAGTGCTATGCTGTGTTATGGCGCCATCGACAGGCGGGCGATCATATTTTTTGTGCCCTATGCATGATTCGTATTTTTAAAGTAACATTTTGATATTTTGAAAATGCATTTATTTTCCGTACCTGTTTCGATTTTGACAGATTTGTATACTACATTTTTCGCTTTGCATACTCGCACATATTTCGTCGACCCCCTTTCTCGGGGCTGCGTTTTCATGCCCGCGCAGTACGACGCACGTTTGGTGATCCACCTATTTAGGACACCCTCTTTCGTCAACAGTGCTCCCTTATTCCGAGTCACATTTTGGTATATATTCGTACGTTGCATTTGTGTATATTTGTTCAGGGGTACGGCGGGGCCCTGTCTCGTCATATGATTCTGTTGTCTGTTTAGAAGTCTGTGGACATGTATGTGGGTTATGCCCATTCTGTACAGTGTGTTTGTATGATATATGTTCTGGGCGATCCCTTTCGCCGTGGCAGCCTCGTCGGCTTGCATTTGTATATGTTTTGGGCCAATGCGCCATTTGATAGCCTTGCCGGCTTTTGATATATGTTCGGTTGTGTTTGAGATTTGTTTGAGATAGTTTGATATAACCTGAGACAGCGTTTGATATTTATGTCCGTATAAGCCATCTGTTTGCGACTCAGATCTATGAATGTGTTTGGGTGCCCAACTCGGGCACTAGTCACGGCCTACGGGGTTGGGTCGTGACAGCACCTTTTCTGATTTCAATAGCCTAACATGAGTAGGATATGAGCAGATAGGGTCAAGTTCCTCTAACTTAAGAAATCATACACAGAGTAGGTAATGCATAGGACAGATCACTGAGTTCTAACTATTGTGACACTAACAGAAATATGGAAACAGAAATATGGAAACAGAAATATGGAACAAACAATCCTGAGATGCAATGAAAACACAAGCAGGGATAATAATATAAACATACTTGTATGCATGAGAACAACACATAAATGATTTCTTCAGTTAAAACTTAATCAGAGGGATCATAACATGTGGAACTATGCAGGATTCATGCAAGTCAGGTACCAGATGAAGCAAGTAAAGAGAAGAGACAGTTTAAGAGTTTCAAGTACCATCAAGGTGTTAAAGGGCAGAGAATTACAAGGAATACTAGTAACTCAAGTAACCTCTATGATTTTATCTTTGTTTAAGACAAACATCAGGAATTCCAAATTTTAAAATCTTCTATTAGATTTCCCTCCCCTTTAATCAAATGATGGGATTTTATAGGATCATGGTGTGTTTATGCGGTAAACAAATACCTCCACATGTCCACAGAAGAGCCATAACACATTTTATATGGAGGACAAGTGTTATAAATCAAGCAGGGCCTGATTCCCCTTGATCCTCTCCCAAAATATCTTTTAAAAGACTCATCTGTGTGCTTGTGGGGTTCTCAGTATACCTCATAAATTCCCATGGTTATACAAAATCATACTATTTAATCATTATTAATTGAATACTTAACAGGACTAAGTAGGATTTACAGTCAACTCTTAGCCAGTCTCTTAACTTTGAACTCTCATTTAATCCACAGAAGGAGAAATTCAGACAATCATGCAAGATACTTTTCAAGATTTTAGCTTAGACTAAGTATATACACCCAATATCATTCTTGTTTCACTATAACTAAGATAAAAGTTAGACCTCAACTACTATAGGAAAGTTCCTAACACATCAGGCTACCCAGATAAAAGAAATGCAGGGAAAAGGGAAGATCATGTACTCACAAAAACACAACAGTCCTCATTTTGAAGATTAAAGTGATTAATGCAGAAACCATTGATGCATCTAAGTGTTCTCTTATTGATGTTGACAATATACTAGCATGCTTAGACTTTTTGCAAACAAAAAAGGTGCACATTCAGTTTTAAACCAAACTCTACATCATTAAGACATGGCAAGAAACAACTGCATACTTTACAAGCTCAGAGATTTGACAAATCTTCTCAGAATTCAAACCATCCTTTTTATCAGTAATTACATAATACTCTTGTGTATTACAAGTTACAACATGCTCTTTCTTATTTGATTAGTTTACACCCATGTCATACTGTGATCCATACTCTATTATCAAATTGGCAAACTTTGCAATTTGCATACTTCAGCAATCTTAAGAAGGGATATGAAGCTATAGTGTAGGGTAAAAATCACATTATGCACAGTGCTATGTCACTTAAAGGAAAGGCACCAAGACAGCCAATGCAACTCACACACAAGATCCCCCTTTATGCACAGTCAGAACAGACTTCAGTTAATAAAACAAGACTTAAACAAACAGTGTTATCATGGCATGAGAAAGGGATAATATGTCCAAGTATACATCAAAGACTGCCAAAAATTCACTCTCTCTTCTCAACAAAACTCTTACATTAATAACATGTAATAGGGTGATAAACTAACTCATTCAGACCTTTTCACCTTATTAAACTCAGATGCAGACGGATCAAAATGGACTAGCACATGTTTTCAAATAAGCTAAGCTTCATTTAATCACATCCAAACAACCTAGTCACATTATAAACCTTTTACAATCAGGGGTGAACTTTACTAGTCCTGGTTTTCTCCTAATCAAGCTCCCTTATTTTATCTTAGCAATATTTCAAACAATATCAAACAAGACAAGTGAAGTAAGAAGATTCAGACCAAGAATAGCACATAAGTCTCAGGTTAAGATTATTTAAGAACAAAAGAATAACAAGTCCCAACTCCTTGGGAACACCTCAATTCATCTACATTGTGTCATCAGAACTCTTATGACTAAGGCACTGGAACTATCATGATTCTAAACAAAGTCAATCATAGCAAACACTAGAGGTCTTTTAGAACATTAAGCACCATTGATCACATTAAGCTTACACATAATCAAATAGCATTTCATAAGGACTCCTAGTCTAAGGATATTTATGTCAAACAACTTACATGGCTTAATCCAATACCCAAATAGTCATTCTAAGCCAATCATTTGAACGAGTTTAAGCGCATTTTCATACAAGCATGGCAGCAAAGTATCCAGTTTGGTTCTCAATACATATTAAGCAAGGATTGCATCTAAGTAAGCTAACATCTACTTGATGTCTATCCTAAGCAACTCTTCTAACAGAACATACATGATTAAATAAGAATTGTAAACTTTAAAGAGCAAAAACAACATAAAGAATTACCATTTGTCTGTGCAGCCGTGAACAAGAATGGATTTAGAGCCTTTGTGCTTCCAATTCTCACACTCAACTACACAAAAGAGAAGTAAAAAAATATTTAAAACTGGAAGACTCTACTTTTATAGTTAAGTCTTTAAAATTTTTTAACTAAAGCTTAGTATTTCGAGTTGTGTTTACTCAAAGCTCAAGCTATGATGTTCAAAGGTTTTTTTTTTTTTGGTGAGGGATGCGGTTCAATTTATAGAACCCTAAAATCCATTCAAGGTTTTAAACCAACGATGTGTGTAACGACCCGTTTGGTCGTTATAGTGTTTTTACCTTTTTAACCTTTTTGACCCTTTCCTAATACCCTTTAGTATGATCTATGACTTAATGAAGTCATTGGGTTGATTCCCGCAAGGTTTGAGTGTAAATTGAGTCATTGATGGAGAAGCGAGTTCGAGTTGACCACGGTCAACGTCGGGTTGGGATGACCCTGTGTCAATGTTTTGAAAGTTACAACATGTTAATATGATGATTTTGAACTTGTCCATAAGTTTTGGAGAGGTTCCGAAGAGTTTCAGATGGGTTTTGGTTTTGTCGCGCTCGTATTCGATATTTTCGCTGTAGGTCTATAGATAGAAATAGCTCCATATTGACCAAATGACCTTTTCTTGTGTGAGTTTTGTACCATTAGATCCGTATCATAATTCCGAAGCTATAGCAAAAAGAATCGTCGCGTTTCGCCTCCAGATGAGGGAGTTATGCCCTTTTTCGTTCGGGCAGTTCCAGCAGGTCTGCTGGCGGCGGACCTATGGCCGCTATAGCGGGTCTGCTGTAGCAACCTACTGGCCAATGCAGTGACCGACGGGGGCATAAAATCCCTATTTTAATACTCCAACTCCTAACCATTACCCCTCAAGATCCAAAAGTCAGTTTTCAAGAGAGAAAAAGGAAAAACTCATTCCATTCTTTGGTGAAAGCATCTTGGAGGGTAAGTTCCCATCTTTATTTGTTCCTTTTTCTCTCTTCTTCAAGTTCCATGATTATTTTAAGGTCCATCAATGTTGGGTGAAAATCCTAGAACCCTAAAATTAGTAAACCCTTAAATAATTGGTGGGTTGTTGATTTTGTTGTTGATTAATCATCTATGAGTATAGATTATCACTTTCTAGGAAGGGAATTTGATTTCTTACGGTTAAAATTGCATGTTGATACTTAGTGTTCTAATAAAAATAGAAGCTTTGTTCTAAAATCTATTGGAAAGGGTAAAATTGATTAGAAACCCATGGATTGAAGGTTAATGATTGTAGAGATAGAAGTTATAATAAATTTACCATTAAAAGATGTTTTCATCCATTGAAAAGGATAGAAGTAAGTGGTTCTTCTTTCCCAAATTGTTGTTCTTTTTTAAATACATGGTTTGTTGCGTACGTAGCATCATATTGTTAGACTTTGACTGTCATGAGGCGTTTCGGGAATAGAAGGCTCGTGTGGAGTAGTTCGTGGCCCCTGTTCTACATTCGAGGTAGGTTATGGCTTACTTTAGTTAGACTTTGATTAGCGAAACATATGTATTGTGTAGAATTTATGGGAGAAAGCATGATTAGTTCTTCGGACATGGTGTTTTGGTTGGATATTAGCTAGGTTGGTATGACTTCTGATTTTGTGGGCTCGTCGCCATTACGTTATGTACTGAAATATGAGGTGTAGTAGTATTCATACTGTGGTAATTCGGGATGGATTTCTATTAAGTTGATTGTTGTTGATGGTGGCTTGTTGCCCTGTTATTGTGATTCAACTTACTGCCTAAACTGTCGTGTTATACTCAGTTCTCTCTTATTGTGACACATATTATCAGAGAAAGGAAGGATAATGAGTTTAGGCTTGAATTGTCATGCCCCAAACTAAGGAGTTATGACGAGTGCCCGACCTTTCCTAATCAAGCACTCTTACCTTCGTACCTGAAACTCACTGAACATTATGGTGGCCCATATATGACTTTTAACTGAATTATACACTTCTGTGATATCAACATAACAAACTCCACGTCCAAAATTCATAACCATTATTTACATAGATGTACATAAAATAACACTGTAAGCCGACTAGGCCGCTACATTAGTCATATAATGGAATAAGAACTGACAAGGCTATCTAACTTTCTAAATACATACAAATGTCTACAGATCTCTTATAGAACATAAACTGTAGGAAGGACGGGACAAGGCCTCGTTATACTCATGTATACAAATCAAAATATCATAACAAAAGACTGCGGCTCCGAACCAAGTGGAGCGCGGCTAACGAGTGAGAGACAATCCCCTCTTGCTTTTCTTGACCACTCGCTTGACTACCTGAATCTGCGGGCATAAACGCAGCGTCCACCAGAAGAGACGTTAGTACGAATAATGTACTGAGTATGTAAGGCATGAATAACAACATAATATATATATGAAAGACAACATGGAATAAAAGAGATAACCTGTGCATCTGGATGCCTCATAAGGCGGATGTCATGCGTGCTTAGCTTTTAAAAACTTTTTCATATATACGCATATATATATATATATATATGACATCATCATAACGCACCCGGCCTTTTCAGGACTCGGTGTATAACGTACTCGGCCCTTTGGGGACTCGGTGTGTAATACCAACTGATCAGTGGTTGCACAATAGGTGCCGTGCCCGGCCGACTATAGCGCGGCTTGGTGTGAGAAAATACATACATATATATATCTATATAAATCATGCATGAGAGCCAAATAAAATCTATAAATACTTCGGAGTGACATAAGGTCGGTAACCTCCGAATTATACTATAGAACAATTATCATCATTGCTATATCTCACATTGAAGGAGCAATTATTATAAGGTGAGAGCAACAACAATGAATAAAAGTGAGAAAATCATGAAATAAGCTCAATAATCTCATAATAACATTAAAATCATGAGCTTTAGAATTTCTAGAAATGGAATCATCATCATCATGTTCATCATCGAAAACATCTCATCTTTAGCATCATAAGAAGCTTTTGAGCATCATGAACTTCTAACTTTTGAAAGTAAGAAGGTTATGGGAACATATATGGAATCACAACATGGGAATCATGCCTTTTGAAAGAAAGGGACTAGCCTTAACATACCTTTTGGTCTCCTTAACTACTCAACGTTTATCCTTCCAAGTTCGTAAATCTACATATAAACCATTCATACTATTGTTAGGCTCATTGTCACATGTTTATGTTAAGCCTTCAATTTAAATTCATTTAGAATCTGTCGAAATTTGGGCAGCATCTCCCCTGTTTATATGCCTAGCCCAAAATCATAATATCAACAACCGATAACAACAATACCAATACCAACATCAACAACATCATTATCAATACCAATATATTCCCTAAAACATCCCATACGATGTTTTCCAAATTTCTCAACTAGCAACTTGTAATACGACTATTTAATAACTTTATCTCCGCAAATAAACCGGAATTAATATTAATAAGGAAATATTCATACCTTATTCTCACTAGGTCCGCAAGATCTTCAATATTTGCTTTGAATCCAAGCTAACTCTGTCGCAAAACAGTACTATAACCACAACTACACGTTATCCGAGCCTCGATTAATACTCCGTCACTTTAATCCGCTCACTAATTACCTCTCAATGTTTCTTGGAAGCTCTCATATGTTTTTGGATGAAGAGGAGTGGAGAAATTGAGGTTTAGGGTTAGATTTTGCCTTTAAATAGCTTCTAGAGGTCAGTTGCACCGACCTAGAATTTTCCTTTGCACGTTCGTGCACTGTAACAGCACGTGACACTGCGCGTTCGCGCACTGTAGCTACGCGTTGGGGCAGGGTAGTCCCCTGCTCCACCCGCCTAACTTGTAATGACCATAATTCTCTACTCCGACGTCATATCGACAAACGATTTGTTGTGTTGGAAACTAGACTTCCTGAACTTCAATTTAGGCTTTGGCTTTACCTCAAAACTCCTCATATACTAAAAGATATTCTTCCCTCAAATAGGGCCAAAATTGCCCCTCAAACTTTCTCTAAAATCTAACAAATTTAATTTCCTTGGTTCACTTGCCCTCCAATCCTTCCGTAACTTATTATATGAACTCAAACCCCCTCATAACCATAAGATAAGCACATAAAATCATACATATCCTAAAAGGCAACTCCAGAGTCCATACCTAAAACAACCAACACTTATAAATCTCAACGTACAGAATTACGGGGTGTAACATGAATTGTGATATAAACTTATGACAGTTCGTAGATGAAAACTTGATGTATGATTTACTGTTGATGATAATATATAGAAAGTGGAGTTTCTTGGTGATACAAGAGTTAGTTGTGAGGCGTACTTGCTATATGAGAAAGTGAAGAGGGACATAGACTTTTATGTTGGTTGAGACGATTTTTATGATTCATTCCATGGTTGAGTTATTCCAAGTCTTTATATGACTTGTGGCTTGACTTGTACCTTCACTGTTGCTTTATTGGTTTGCATTGATTTACCATGTTTACACTCATTTATGCACTCATACACTCATACATAATGGAAATGGTTCGGAAGACTTGTGGCATGATGCCTTGTGTTTGCATTGATATTGCTAATTGATCATAGTCCATACATGCTAATGAACTGGAATACGTTGCGACATACATTGTGATGTGAAATTAGTGAAGAAGTTAATACAATCTTCTTGTTGAACTTGTGATACTATTTGATGCATGGTACTTGATAAATTGATCATTGAGAGTGATGTGACAGTGTTACTATACATATGAAAAGGAACATTTGATTGGGGGTAAGGATGTGGCCTAGTTGTGAGTTCGTGGTCCAAGGTTCGTTCCGAAAACGAGTGGTGCATGATGTGGATCAGCGTCTGAGGTTCTTTTCGGAGCGAATGATTTACAGCTCGGGTCCGGTGAGTATCCAGAACGAGTGGTGGTACATGGACACTATGGGTCCCCTGCAGGTCATGACTACTGAGCAATGACATCAGTTAGCATGTGTGTACAGTTCAAGTGATTGGCCAGTGCATGGCATTGCATTGCATATCATCATATTTTGCATTGCACATCATTATATTTTATTCTGCATTATGATATGCTCGTTTAGTTCTGATTTTGGTATGGATGTTGAATGCCTATTGAGATATAAATATGACCACTGACTGAGTTAAATTGTGTATTACTGACTCTACCTAGGGACAGAACTTGTGATTATCAGGTGAGATTATTGAGACTTTACAGACTTGTGGTTTAGAAGCTTCATCTTAGGTTGTGACTCTATTGTGAAATATTCTGTGACTTGGATTTGAGTATTAAGTGTCTATCATTTATCTTGTTGATTTTATACATATATGCGTGAACTAATCTTAGTCGGCCTATGATGCTTACCGGTACATAGTGTTTGTACTGATACTACCTTACTGCACCCTTTTTGAGTGCAGATTGTGCTCCAGAGACTTCATCCAGACTACATCTCTAGCTTGAAGCTAGTTAGCTTGATCGGATCCAAGGGTGAACTTCTATCCATACCATGCCACCTGAAGATCTCTCTTTCCGGATGTCTACTTTTATTCCAGACATTATTTGTTATTATATTTGAGATATACTTCATTCTTTAGACATTGTTGGTTAGAGTCCTTGTACGATGACATACTGATTTTGGGGGTGTAATAGTTAGACTTCCGCACTTATATTATCTAGTAATTAGGACTGTTTTATTTATTTATTCATTCACTTATCAATTAACTGTTAATAAATGATTAAAGAAGTTGAAATTGGCTAATGATTAATGGGTTAACGGGTAAGGGTTAGCTTACTAGTGATAATAAGGTAGGTGCCTGCACGATCGGTAATTAGGGCCGTGACAATGTGGGACAACATAAATCTTCCAGAGATTAACCTTGCAAAAATTATCTAGGACCTAGATCGACTCATACTATCAACAAATGGTCAGATCTGAGTCTTTTTTGACTCGATCCGACTCATTCACATTCAACCAATGAGGTTCGAGTAAAAGACAACAGATAAGACACAACAAATTACAGATTCCAATAAAAAATTTAAGAAAAACAGAGTAAAGAAAACGATTATTACCGTGTTTGGAGAGAAGATGATGGATTCGAAATAGTAGCATTAGTTGTTTCACTAAAACAACTATGCAAAAGCTGTGTGCCCTCTTTATTCTCTGTGCTTTTACCATTTTTGGTGGAGAGAGAGAGAGAGGAAAAGCGAGGTGGCGCCCTAGGGTTACCCGGAAGAGGAAAGAAGGGAGAGAGAAGAGGTATAGGCTGCGTTTGGTATGTGGAAATGAGGCGTAGAGGGGTATTACCCCTCCTTATCAGATGGGAATTGGGCCGGGTCGGTCCATGTTTGGACTGGACCTGGTCCATAATTTAAAAAAAGGGGAAGGGGCCCTATAAACGTATATCACACATGTATATTTGCGTATACTAGATGTATATACGCATATAGGGGTAGGACGGGTAGTTTAATAAAATGGACGAACACTTTAAACAACCAGTTAATGACCATAGCAACAAATTAGGACGCAATTAATTTAAAACACGGCTAATAAGTTCAATTTTGCAAGCCTAGCCTTAATTGGTTTCAAATCTAAATGAATGTTGCAATTATCACCCTCTAATTGATTAATTAATCTAATTTAAGCACTAGAACAATTTATTTATTTAAATAAATTATGCAAGCACATAGAATTAAATATGGAGGGGTAAAATGGTCAATTCTTTCAACTAGTCAAATTCCTTGGATTTAAAGAGAACAAATCATTTGTTAATTGGTCTTTTTGACAAATTAGCAATTAAGTGAAAAATTATTCAAAAAATTGTTTTGCCTTTGATTAATCCCAACAAAATATTTCATAAATGTCATAAAATGCCAATTAATTCCTAAATAATTTATAATGTCATAAAAATCACTTTATCAATTTAAAGGAGCAAAATATTGATCTAAACAATTTTATAAAAATTATTTAACCCTTTTTAAGATGCATGGTTTGCTTCATTTATTATCCAAGGACTCTGAGTAATTAAAATTAATTATGGGAGGTCAAAAATTTAGTGTCAACAAATATTATATATTAAGTTTAAAAATAATGAAACATTAAAATGTCAGCCTTGGGTCTGGGGTGAAGGTAACAACTAACAACTTCCAGTCACAGGTAATTAACACCCAAAGTCCCAACTCTGAATCCTATTATGCTTTTTCTACATAAACTAAATTCGTTCTAGCTTCTCGAGTAGTAACTAGCAAGCTACCAGATATTCCAATGATCTTGAGCAGCAAGCTACAAGATATTAGATACCTATCCTCTCGTATGATTCAAATTTCTCTTATTAGATATTTATCTTGGTAGACATAATTCTTGAGTCCCATGTTGCTTGATCTCTCCCCATTTGTGTGATCTAAATTCTTTGTCTTTGTCTTAACATTGTTTTACACTACTATAAAATAGTAGGATAGATCTATATTCATGTCATCTGATAAATCAGTGCGTCCACCAAACAGTATATAGAGAGACACAGTTTGTCTACCACGGCTTCTCTCGCTTAGTGCAGTAGGTAAATAACACAAGATTTTACCGCTGAAAACTCCTTGCTCAAGGGATAAAAAACCATGACGTACCACGTAGGATTTCACTTCACTACACTAAGCAACTTCAGATTACAACCTCTTGTAATCTAGGAATTTAACTCACATAAATCCCTCACCCTTACAATGCACCTATTCTAAGTTACAACTCTTGACTACCCTTAGCCAAACACACAACCATGTTTGAATAACTCTAGGTAAACCAACTAATACAGTTGACTAACCCTAGCCAAGGGTGCCACTTAATAGATTGAATAGGTAAACTGCCTATAATCAATTACTGAGAATTGAAGCTACCTACAATAGCTTCTTTAGAGAAGAGTAGGTTTACAGTTTAAAGAACAAATGAACAAAGACTCATAACAACCTAAAGAACATAAACATAATCTAGTGTCTAGATCAGGTCCTTCAGCTTGTAAGTGGCTTTGTTCTTGAGAGCACATGAGAACTTGATGCGGCAAGGATTTGCACAAGATAGTTTAGGTTTTCAAGTGATACACAATCTATTGGAACAAGTTGTGTATATATTGGGGAACATGTGGGTGAGATAGAGACCACTCATCCCATGTTTGACTTAAGGCATGGGCCGCAGCACTGTTGTACAGCTAGCAGGGCAACTTTACAGCTGTTGTTGTTGATTGTACGACGTACGGAAGGAGCAGATAGCGAACCAGGTCTCTCTCCATTACTTCAAATTGGTTTGACAATCATCAAAACATAGAATGTACTTTGTCTTATCAATTTCCCCCTTTTTGATGATGACAAACATTGACACAATGTTCCTCCAGAGAATCAAGTCCTACTTGTCCCCCTTGTGACATACACCAATTTTAAAGCATACATAGATTGGAGGACCAGATCACTCATCAGTGTTGATGCACATAGAAAAATCCCCTTAATCACAGCATTGCACATCTTCCCCTTTTTGGCATCATCGAAAAGTAATTAAGGTACAACCAGTAAGAAGTTCACTATACTAACTCGCAGCCATTAGGGAAACACATCATGAACAAAGCAGAGAAGAGTAGAATAGCAATAAAGCACAAAGACAGAGAGATTGCCGAATAAAGATTAGCAAGAACACACGGATAGTAATCAATTCAGTGCAGAAATATGATAGTTTAAACTGTAGTTGTGTCACAAGTCAGGGAAGACTCCAAAAAGAGTTATCAATAACAAGATTTAAGAGAAAGGATGATAGGTTTTGAAGGATAAGGGCTAGGAAGGATCACTCAGTCGGTTTAGTGCTTGAAGGAGCTTGTTAATTCTCTCATAGTTTGCACACTAATCCTTCAGTATCTAATCTTTGAGAGCATCTATTGTGACCCTCAACAGATCCCTTTCAATCAGCAAATTTTTGATTTCATCTTGTGAATCAGAGTTCCTCGTTTGTTCAGTCAATTGAGCTTTCAGAAGGGTATTTTCTGCTCTGAGCCATTGGATTTCTGCATTTGCTACTTCCTGGGCTTCAATTAAGAGCAACATGGTGGAAGGACTGTCAACGCCTACTTCATTAGGCACATACTCGCAGTCTTCCAAGGGGGCAAGAGAGAACATGTGCTCATTTGTCCCTATAGTGGCTTTTCCCATTCTCACCTTAACGTGCGCAAGTACCTTAGATTGAAAGAACCTATAAGGAAGACCAGACTTGCCTTGCACTGTTCTTGCCACCTTGATCATCCACTCAAACATGATGGCTGGCAGGTTGATTGGTTCAAATATTGTCAGAGCTTCCACAAGGACCAGGTCTGCCAGCGTCACAAAGAGAGCATTCTTCAGTTATTGGAAAGAGCACCTTACTCAGGTTTGAGCTTTCTTTTGGAAAGACTTCCTTTGGTTGCAAACTTTGCATCCTTAACAATCACATTCTTGAACCCGGTGGATCCCTTTCCTGTTACGGCTCGTACCCTATCAATTTTTACTCCCAAAATACTCGAAAGTATTGACTCAGTCAATAAAAACTCTTTCCCATTCAAAGTTAGGGCCAGAATACCATCATTAATCCTGTATAATTTTTCATATAGCTCAATTACCTCAGCATCGTATACACTGGGTGCGACTGGAGTAAAGAGATGCATCCAGTTTTAAAATTCCACCATTTCCTTCAGTTCTTTCATTCCTGGATCCTCACGAAGGTTAGTATCAAAAACCCTTCCACGTAGGACTTTTTCCTTTTTCAGACTTTCTTTCATCCCCTTTGTATCAATGTCACTTCTATATCACTTGGAGGGATCAGGTGTCTCATTGGTAGCCATCTTCCTCTTTTGTTGTGGAGGAAATTGAGCATAACATTACTCTCCTCTTATCTCTTCCCTGCTTTTATTTACTGATTTCTTACCTTGGTTGCTTTCAGTCATAGTGCTAAAATGACTTTCCCTTCCACTCTCTGTCACCTTTCTGGAGTTACTTCTCAACAGAGGAGATTCCTCATTGTCCTTAACTTCCTCATTACTCTATCTTCCTAGAGTGGATGAATTTCTTGCTTCATCAGATTCATTTGTTTCACTTGTTGATGACCTTATTTTCACTTGTCTAGCTAGCATTTTTGTTTTAGAAGGCTTCTGAGCAATATGTTTTCTATCAGAGTACGTTCTTTTTCCTTTTCCCTTTATTTTTTTTTCATTCACCCTTTGATCCGAGCTTCTGGAGGACTGATTTCGCACAGAGCATAGTAGGATGTGGATGTCTCCGTCAGAGTCAGTATTCGAGACTAACTTTTCTTTTGAAGCACCTGATAAGTGGGATTTTGGGCTTAATGCATTTGTGTCTCGATCAAAGGAGGTTGGGTATTTTGAGAATGATAACTTGGAATCCATTTGCTCTAGTTTGAAAGAGAGTTGGTGATACTTAGCAAAATATTGACACAAAAAGCGAATATGAAGTGGTTCAGACAAACTTGTGTAAGAGGGAGATGTAAATAGGAAGACTAACAGTCTGAAGGTATGAGAGAATAGAGAGAGAGAGAGAGAGAGAGAGAGAGAGAGAGAAAGACAAGAAGGGTGTTATAAAGGCTAATATGGCAATTTAGATTGATGCAGAAAAGAAGAGGAGCTGATTGGTTCAGGGGAGGTGCAACAGGTTGGATGGGACATTATTTTGAATTTTGACGAAAAAGATCACTAGACTGTTTTGAAATATTTTTAGCAGTTTAAAAATCATATGTGAGCATTGAAGAGACTACTAGCCTGAGCTACAGAGACCAGGTCTCTAGATGATGTTCTTAAAGCTATCTAGCAGTGACTCTGAAGTATGCAGCGTTGCTTATAGGTGAGTTATCTTGGTCCTGTCATGCATGTATACCTTCCTACTGTCATAGCCATTCTTGTCAGATTCCTTTTAAGGATTTCCATGCTTCATGCCGATGCTTTAGCAATTGAATTCATCAAGCCCAGGTGCTACCATTTCCTCCCCTTCTGTATGTTTGTCCCTCCAGTAATCTATATGAGCATATCATGCAAGGTCTAGGACTATCTCTTGAAAGAAAGAAAGAGAGACAAGGTGTGCAGTTCCCTTTGTGGATGCTTTGGGTACCACTGGAAGACTGCTTATTAAAAAAAAAAATATCTTGCGATGGCTTTGAGAAGAGATTTCTTTAGCTGAGTTCATGAATCTTGGAGCTGTCACTTCACGTTGACTGCTTCCTCCCTCTCTCTCTCCCTAGCTTGTGAGTGAGGTCACTGATTTGACTTGGGAACCAAAACCAGCTTGGGTCCCTTGTGGTTATAGAAAGGATAGATCAAACTCCTCTTAGCCTACACGGGCATCACATTTTTTCTCTTCTGAGGTCGTTTCTTTTGAGGACCCGCTCCCTCCATTCTCTTCTGACCACTTCTCTTCTGAGGACCGGCTCCTTCCATCCCAACTCCCTTCTTGATGTAGTTCTCATTTCTCTGAAAAGCCTCATTGTTTTTACTTACAAGCCTCCTTATAATGGCCTGCTTGCCCACAATAAGTGCACAGCCAGTTTTCCGTTGTGGAAACATATTTACCGTGGGAGTTGTAGGGCATCTTCTCCTTCTCAAAACCAAGTCCTTCTCCACCGCCTCCCTTACTCTTGTACATGGAGGTGATTACGTCGAAGGACTAGGTCCATTTGAGAGCTTTGTCAAGATCGAACTTGACCTTTTTTAAATCTTCTTTTAACTACTCGTTCTTCTCAATCTTGGCAGTAAGACACAGTTTTACTTTCTTCAGCTCATTTTCAAGCTCAAAGTAAGACTCACTTGCTTCACCTTTTCCCTATGAGAGAAACTCCACACTTCCTCTTACTTGGCTCTCTAATATAATGTTTTGTTGGTTTGTCTCATGAATTTGTTCCTTCATTTCTCCAATGGAAACACACAAGTCATCCTTTTCTTACTCTATCTCATCGATCACATGATTCAACTCACTCTTTTCAGCAATCAGATCATGATAAGCATCAATCAACATGCTTGATAATAATATGAGTTTATTCTGAGAGTAAGTTCTTAAGTTTTTCTTAATCTCAAGAAAGTTTACCTCTTTGTCTTCGTCATCATTATCTATATCTGATTCGACCATGAGTGCAAAGATTGAATCATACTTTGTCACTTTATCTTTAATATCCATCATTGATATGATCCCTTGGTCCTCCTTACTTTCTGATTCACTAGAGGAATCTACCCATGCGGCCAACACTTGCTTCACCATTTCATCAACAACTTCTTTTCTTCTAAGTTTTCTGTCAGGAACCTGGTTCCTCCAGCCAGTTCTGTCATAGTTGTTCTGCTTGTTTTGAAGAAAATCTTTCATAAAGTGACCAAGTTTCCCACACATGTGACAACAGTAGTCATTTCCTTTGAAGTTTCTGTTGGAGCTTCCTATCTTGGGAATTCCCCCATTTTTCCTGATCATCTTATGAAATCTGTGCGTGAGATAGGCCATTTCAGATTCCTCATCGCTCGAATCTCCTCTTGCATCTTTGAGAACCAGATCCCTTTCTTTCTTTACTTCATTCTTTTCCACTTTCTTCAGAGTAATCTTCATCTCATAGGTCTTGAGATTTCCAATGAGTTCATCAATCGTCAGCTTGCTAAGATCCTTGGCTTCATAGATGGCATTTACCTTGCTGTCCCAAGAATCAGGTAAAACACCAAGCAACTTCCTCACCAGTTTGGTAGTTGTGATGACTTCTCCTAAAGAGTTGAGCTCATTGATTATAGAGGTAAACCTGGTGTGCATATCATGAATAGATTCATCTTCTTTCATTTTGAACAGCTCATACTCTGTGGTGAGCATGTCGATTTTGGAATTCTTTACCTTTATTGTCCCTTCATGGGCAGTTTGGAGAGCTTTCAAGATCTCCTTAGCAGTTGTGCATGATGAGGTTCTATTGTACTCATCTTCTCCTATACCACAGACAAGAATCTTCTTTGCTTTATAGTTCTTCTCCATAGCCTTCCTGTTTGGCTCAGTGTATTCCTTCCTTGTTTTAGACTGGTTGCCAAGCCAGCTTCATCTTTGTTTATAGGGACATGAGGACCATCACAAATGATGTCCCACAGCTCTGAGTCTTCAGCCATAATAAATTCATGCATCCTAGCCTTCCACCACCCATAATATTTTTCGTTGAATCTGGGTGGTCTAGTGGATAATTGAATTTCTTCCAAGTTTGGTGGGGCTGCCATTTAACAGATTCTTTCTAGTTGTTAACCTTTCAGAAAGTACCTGCTCTGATACCAATTGATAAAAGCAGTGCATCCACCAAACAGTATATGGAGAGACCTAGTTGTCTACCAGTTCTCTCAGTCAGTGCAGTAGGTAAATAACACAAGATTTTACCGTGGAAAACTCCTTGCTCAAGGGATAAAAAATCACGACCTACCATATAGGATTTCACTTCACTTCCCTGAGCAACTTCAGATTACAACCTTTTTCAATCTAGGAATTTAACTCACATAAATCCCTCAACCTTACAATACACCTATTGTAAGCTACAAATCTTGACTACCCTTAGCCAAGCACAGTACCACGTTTGACAAACTCTAGCCAAACCAACTAATACACTTGACTAACTCTAGCCAAGGGTACCACTCAATAGATTGAATAGGTAAAATGCCTATACACAACTACTGAGAATTTAAGCTACCTACAACAGCTTCTTTAGAGAAGAGTACGTTTTACAGTTTAAAGAACAAATGAACAAAGACTCCTAACAACCTAATGAACATAGACATAATCTGGTGTTTGGATATTACACCCCGTACTTGCGGAGAAACACTTATCAAATTTGAGCGTAAGTATGTTGAACTATGGCTAAGTAAAATAACTTTGGAGTATAAGGGATGAAGCATTATTAAGTATATTTTATAAGTAAAGGATGCATATAAGGAATTTCGGAAGGTCATATAAGGAACTGAGTGGAAGGAGTTGAGTTAGTATGACTTTGGAAAAAGATGAGCGTTACTTTGAACAACAAAGTATAAGCCAACTTGGGGAAAGAATATCTTTTAGTATATGAGGAGTTTTGAAGTAAAGCAAAAGCCTAAATTGAAGTTCATGAAGTGTAGTTTCCAACGCAACAAACCGATCATCGATACAACATCGGAGTAGAGAATTATGAATCTTACCAGTCAGGCTGGCAAAGCAAAAACTCGCAGCTACAGTGCGGGACACGCACAGCTACAGTGCGCGACACGCGCGCTACAGTGCGCGGAAGGTTCTAGGTCGGTGCAAACCGACCCTAGACCAAAATAAAAAGGGGATTTACCCCTTATTTTCATTCAACCACCTCCCCAAACCTTCCCTAACACCCTAGAACATTCTCCCAACTTCCTCCATAAAATTTTAGCCCAAATCAAGTGAAACCCCGAGATTTAGGCTCGGGAAGCGTATAAGGTCTTGTAGTTCTTGTTCTAAACAACGAATCTCGACGAATCAAAGGAGGCTGCCGAAGATAAATAAGATTTCAAGATCTACCAACCTTGATAGAGGTAAGGATATTCTTTACTATGGATATTATGAATTGTATCATGAAAATTTAGTTGTTAAAGCTTCGTAAAGTCTAGTGATTGGTTGAGAAATTGAGGAAACATCGTGTGGGATGTTTTATTGAGCATATTGATGTTGATGATAATGTTGTTGATATTGGTGTTGCTATTATTGTTGTTTTGTTGGTATTGTGATTTCGGGCTAGGGATATAAACAGGGGAGATGCTGCCCGAATTCCAGCAGATTCTAAGAGAATTTAATTTTAAGAAAAGCATATGACGATAAGCTTAGCAATAGTATAAATTCTCTTGAATGTAGATTTACGAGCTTGGGAGGATAAGCGTTAAGTAGTTAAAGTTAAGGCGACCGTAAAGGTATATTAAGGCTAGTCCCTTTCTTTCTAAAGGCATGATTCTTTTCTTATGAACCTATACGTGTTTTCCATAATATCCTATTTCCCAAAAAGCTAGAAGTTCATGATTTTCAAAATTCTTGTGATACTAGAGATGGATGTTTTCTACGATGATAATGATGATGAGGATGATTCCAATTCTGTAGATTCCAAAGCTTATGGTTTTGATGCTATCACGAGATTGTTGAGTTTATTTCATGACTTTCTTGATTTTATTCATTGTTGTTGATCTCACCTTATGATAATGGTTCCTTCAAGGTGAGATATGCCAATGATGTTAGCTCCATAATGGAAATCGGAGGTTTACCGACCTTACGTCACTCCAATGAATTTAGAAATGTGTTCTTAAGGAATGGTTTGTAGGATATGAATAGTGAGCTAGTAGAAGATCCCTAATGAGGTATTTAATGCTACAAGAGAGGTTTATGATGTATCTTAGGATTTGTTTGAGGTTTAGTTAATCGGGAAGAAGTCCTAGTAGCTCAGAAATATGCTTATAAGTCTTATGTGATCATGTAGGCATTAACGGATAAGTGATGACCATGAGAAGTGCTTAGAAGCTAATAGGTAAAAAATGAGTACTAGAAGTATATAAAGGGTACCTATAGGGGATATTTGGATTAGGTTGCACGTTAAAAGACATGCATACATATTTACCACCGTGCCGACCCGATTGGGTAGTTATACCATCGAGCTACAGCTGGTCGGGCAGATACGTATTTACCACCATGATACGGCTGGTTGACGCTTATACCACCGAGTAGCATACAGATAACATATACAAACAGAAAGGTGAAACGTCGCCCCAAAGCTGTCACAAATGTATATACAAATCATAATCACATCTTCCAACAGATGATATCACACATAAGCCGGTAAGGCTATCATAGTATAGGGGGACGTCCAGCACACGAATCACACGGACACAACTGAACAGTGAGTACCCACAACCCACACATATATGTCTACATACCTCTAAGAATAATAACAGAATCATATGACGGGACAGGGCCCCGCCGTACCCGTGAATAAACATGTACATATATACAATAACAGAATCTGAACCAAAGTATAGGCTCGGAACAAGGGAGCGCTCCAAAGTAGCCACTGAAGGAACTCCAAATAAGCCGGCGGATCACCAAATGAATACTTGTACCGCGCGGCATGAAACGCGACCCCGAAGAAAGGGGGGTCGATACGGAATATGTCTCGAGTATGCAAAGCATGAAATATAGTAAACAAGATCATAATCAAAACCAGAAGTACAGAAAGTAAATGCATTATCCAAAATATCAAGATGCTTACTCATAAAAATACAAATCATGCATAGGGCTCTTAGAACTATGGTCGCCCGCCCGTCGTTGGCGCCATAACACGACATCACACCGAAGGTTTCATATCTCCGTATCCCCGTCACACATCATAACACATCATAATAACACAAGATAACACCAAATATAAACGGAACCGGCCCTCTAGCGAGGAGCTCGGTGAACCGTAACACGAAGATCACACCGAATATAACATAGTACGCACGATACATAACCGGCCGGGACTCGGTGAAAGAAGTAACAACCATATGCACGAGCGAGTCGTGAGCAACTAAATGCAGTTTAAAACATTTTCAAAGACTCGATAAAATAATCAAAGTGAACCATCGTTTTAAAAAAACAAGACGATAGTCAAATCAAGTTTCTTTCGAATGTCGCTCGAAAGCATATCAAATAGCGCTTTAGGGATCATAGATACGTATCGAACCTTATGAAATAATTTATGGAAATTAGGGGCATAATCGTCATTACAAACTCGATAGAGAAACAAGTAATCGACGCTCGAGGGTTAGGACGATAGTCACACTAAACCCTTCAAAAGTTGTTAACATTACACAAAGGAAAACCTCGGGGCCCACGGACGAGTATCAACCAATCCGAGTCCAACTATAAAAGTCGGAGACCTTATTCATTATAGAATCTCCTACGAACGTTTCGAAGCGATCCGAGCTCGTCTATGAAAGTTACGATCGTTCGTAGTTACGGAACCCTTTTGAAATAAAAGTCTTTATGAAACATTTGAAATCAAATCATATAAAAACATAAGGATCAGGGTTCGACTGCATTAAGAGAGCCAACATTAAGAAATGAATAAGAATCGCTCCCAAGCTCGGATCTTAAGAATGGAGTTACCCCGAGGCTCGTATTACAGCCTACTTATCACTAAGACATGCCAAAAGAAGGAAGGGTTAGCTTTACATACCTTGAACTCTATCTAAATGTCCAACGTCTACTTCTCGAGCTCGTAGGTCTAAAATTAAGATAACATAGGCCACAGTTAGATTATCCACATCACTTGTAACCAATCCAAGTACGAATGAAATTTGACAAAATTTGGGCAGCATTTCCCCTGTAACTTAATAATCCTCGAAATTCCAATTTAGCCAAACATCAATCAAAATACCAACAACAATAATTCCAACAATTTCATATCAAACTAGAATTAAATCCATCCTTAAATTACTTCCAAAATAGCCCAATATACATTCGGATGCCAATACTTGTATACACTCCTTTATTTCCGTATATCCATAGTATAACAACAGCAACAACTACAGCCAATCCCACGATATTTCAGCCCACAAAACAGTTCATAACAACCCCCAAACAGTACCCAAAATATCATCGCAAAACAACCACAAATATCATACCAAACAGCTACAAAATATCGTCACAACTAGCCACGAAAATTACATAAAATAGCCCCAAAATATTGTCACAAAACAGCCATGAAAATCATGTAAAACAGCCCCGAATATCGGCACAAAACAGCCCGGTATACGCTTTGTATACAATATTTTTATGCACTTTATTCTCCCAAATTCAAGAACAACAACTTGTCAACAACATCAACAACAATATCAACAATTAGTATGCATCATAACTTAGCTAATTCCATCCATTTAATCCACCTAAAACAGCCCCTTAATCCATAATTCAACAACATCAACACAACAAACTATAACTCTATTCTTGCAATTATTCCTTAATCCAACTTAATAAAGAAAGAGATTTGATGACTCATACCTTGTTTTTATGAAGGTAGCTAAATCTTCATCACTTTCTTGTCCCCAAGCCACTCCAACACTAAACGAAATTATATTCGCGACTACGGATTGCCCGGACCTCGATTGATACTTCGTTACTTGAAATTTCACTCAAAATTCTCATTTTTGTGAGGTATGGTTGCTCCCTTTTGTTGCTGAATTTTCTGGAAATTTTGGGACATGTTTGTGCTGAAAAATGAGGTTTTTGTCCCTTTTAAAGAAAACTCGCCAACGTCGGTTCATCGTAGCTACAATGATCGTAGCGTACAATCGTAGCGGTATCTTACTGCAGAAATGCTGTTTCTGCGTCGACAGTTCAGTTTGTAACGTCTATAATTCTCTACTCCGATGTCCTATCAATGAACGGTTTGTTGCATTACAAACTAGACTCGACGAACTTCATTTTAGAATTTTGAAACACCTTAAAACTCCATATATACTATGAGATATGCGCCTCCAAAGTTGACTAAAATCCGTCCCGCATTCCTCAAATTTTCGTCGAACTTATTTTCTTCAATTTGCTCGATCTCGAAATATTCCGAAATTCTCCATACATGATATTTGTCATTCATTATACTAATAATGGCCATGTTCTCGTGTTTCAAAATACTCTTTCCCGATTACGACTTACGAGGTCGTAATTCACCCTTTTTCTTCGTTGTTACATACTTTCCATGGCTTATGCCTTTCAAAACATTACGGGACGTCTCCGACACTCCATTACTACGGTGAGGTACATGTCATACTCATGCTCTGAAAACACGGGGTATAACATCCTCCCCCCCTTTAGAACATTCGTCCTCGAATGTTAAACTAGTCTTATAGGGTCTCATAAGCGTTTCGGGGGAGTTCCTTATACAGTTATCCGAAACAGTTCATTAGTCAACTACCATAACCAATTTCGGAATTTAGATTATCTGTAGACATAGGAAATAAGTAAGGATACGTATCCTTCATCTCTTCCCTGTTATTGTTCCGCCACACTACCTTAACGGAAGTTATGTTTTTAGTACGCAACCTTCTCACCTGACGACCCGGTATGGCTATAGGCCGTTTCTCGTAGGATGACTTTTCTGTAGCCTGGATACCATCTATGGAAAGTACTCCGGAGGGATCGCCTATACCTTTACGAGGCACTGACAAGTGGAAGACTGGACGTATGCCTCCCATTCAGGTGGTAGATCTAATTCATAGGCAGCTTTGCCAACCTTACGGACGATCTGACGAGATCCAACATACCTCGGACTCGGACTGAGCTTCCCTTTCTTGCTGAACCTTGTAACACCCTTCAAGGGTGACACTTCCAGAAATACCCAATCGCCGATCTGTAACTCGAAGTATTGATGCCGATCATCTGCATATGACTTCTGTCGACTTTGAGCTGTCATTAACCGTTCCCGCAGGCGTTTCATCTTGTCAATTACTTGCTGAATCATATCTGGCCAATTTAACTTAGTTTCGTCAGCATGGAACCAGCCACTCGGTGATCTGTACTTCCTGCCACACGAAACCTCATACGATTGTCTGAATGCTAGAACGGTAGGTATTATTATATTCAAATTCACAAGTGGCAAATGATTATCTCGGTGCCTCTAAATCAATAACGCAGCCGCAACATATTCCTTAGCGTCTGAATAGTACGCTCGGTCTGTCCGTCAGTCTGAGGGTGACATACTATATCGGGATTCACTTGTGACTTTATCCCTTCTGGAGTGACCTCCAGGGGTTAACTGTAACTAAGTTCCTTGCGAATCAATGGTTAGCGTCACTAATCCCTACATCCTTGTCACTATTCACCTTTCATTCCCAGTGTTCACCCAATATGATTTTGTCGCTAATGCGTACAATGGTTATGTCCTACAAACTATTCCTCCTAATTCCTCCCCATGACCACTTCCGTCGGTCCAAAGCATGTATGTGCGTAATGGTTCCGCACTTTCCATTATCCTTCACCGTACAGCTACATTTATGGCAACTCTCAGTTCGAGTTCAAACTAAATCCTTGGGCTCTTGCCACTACTACTCTTTTAGCTTTCAGCCACAACTATTTTTCTAACCGTTATCCCTCAAATCTTACCCCACAACCCAAAAGCATAGGGCTACAAAAATTCTTACTCCTTTACGATTCTCTCATAACACAGGTACACGTGTCTTCGATTTCCTTGTATTGGCGATCGTTTCGAACTCTAGCTCCAAGCTAATAAATTTGCCCTTCAGGGGCATGAGGACGCCATAATCTCTTTCAAGTCTAATATGTTCTCCAACCTCACACATTCCTCTTTTATTTCATACTACCACACTCTATCCCTCTCACACGCCTACCCTCAAATTTTTATCCAAATAGTGTCGTGCTTTGCCCGTCGCCTCTCTTGGAGGCTTCACTCTCTCATGTTCCTTACTCTTTTGCTTTTTCGACATTTAGGTCACCTTACCTTCCATCTATTCGCTTTCTTTCTTTCCCAAAATATCATTGTGTTAGATTCCAAGCTTAACCTGTAGTGAAACAAAGATCAGCTTGCCTTATAACATTTGTGCCATTTTATTTTCTTTCACTTGCACTTCATTACCCCGTCCGATTAACGCCTTCCAATATGTCTCAACATCGATTCTTGGATTCAACATAGCCATATAATGGGATATCATGTACATACGTATACATAATCACTACCCTCTGATTCACAAAATATTTCCAACACTATTCAGCTTACCCTGTTTCTAAAGCTATAATGCACCTTCCTCCATTTTCACTGATTCAGTCTGTCTCGTTCTTCATGACCTCTTAAGGTTTCTGCCCGCTCTGCAGACTCTAATAGTTCCTTAGGTTAACCTAGCCTCTCATTTATCTCTCCTACGTCCGAGTTTGTAAAACTTTTAGTAAAAACTTCCCGTGGGGTCACCCATCCTAAAATTGCTCCCACTCCAAAGACGCTTAACTTTGGAACTCGATGAAATGCGATGCTCTAACGTTAGTATGATCGCGTCAACCTCGCCACATGACCTTCAAAGACATAATTTGGAGTAAGTTGAAGTCTAGACAGGTTTCAAAACGTTCTCATAACACATCTCCGCCGAACTAGAAAGGGTCTCTTACTCCAATCAATAATTTCTAATATTTATAGGCATTTCAAATTCTCGCTTAAGTGGCATTTATATTCCAATGATAAGTGTCCAAATTCTCTTGGAATAATATTTTTATCCCCAACCAACACCATCTGTTTCTTTTGATAAAATTATATTGCATCATCCGTTCCTTATGCCTACCGTCTTTATCGCTTAAAGGTTCCATTATTTTCGAGTGAGTCGTGTGCGCGCAGTATCCCTTTGTGCTTTATGCCTTTTTACCCTTACTATGTATCCAACACAAAGCTTCCAACTTATCCAAAACACCAATCACTCGATGGATTTTGTCATATCACTTACTACACCTTTAAATTCATAACCAATTCTCCTTGCTTATATTTGTACTCATTTATTTATGCCTATTTTGGTCTTATATTCCCACACCATATTTCCCCGTCATATGTCCATCCTTTAAATTTATAACTATGTTTTCCATTTTCGGAAATATTGCTCCTACTTCCCTTTCTTACTTTCAAGGCATATTCTTACCCTAGCACTCATGTTCTTATCATGCGTTATTCATCTTTCTATGATTTGGTCCTTTCATCCGGTCTTCACCGTCCCGTCACGATATTACTCATGTTCACGGCTACACCCGTCATCATCTATTACTGCACTACTATCTCACCCGCTTTTATTTTCACCTCCTCTTTTTTTTTTTTTTTTGTTTGCGCTCGCTATCGTTTCCGTTATCTCGTAATCTTTTTGTTTTGTGCTTTCCATATAGAAGAACTTCATAAATCCCTCTTTTCTTTTTCCACTAACTCACCTTGATACTTTAGTCACTTAAATCACGTCATATCTTGTAGTCACTTTCTTGCTAGACTTTGCTCATTTTCATAAATCCTTATTATATTCACATAATATCCTGTTCGTAATCAACCTTATGGTATCACACTCCTTAACTTTTTGCCCTTCCCGGTCACTTTTTATCCCTAATATCTCACAAACTGTCCTATCTATACATTCATATCCACCACAATTTTTTTGTACTCTTCTCAAAATATATCACTTATTCTTTCTAACTATAATCTCGTCATAATTTATCCCTGCTTATTCATTCAGCTGGTACCTTAATATAATACTCTATCGGGATTTGCCAACCTCTTTTAACTCACCTCTTAATATCACAAGCCTTTTCCAAATTCTTTTTACCATATCAATATCGACCTCCTAATTACCATTACCGCCAATTCAGTAGTTAACTTATTTTTCAAGGTCAACCGTACTTGCAACTTAGTCAAATTCTATCTTTGCTTATTAACGCGACCTTTCAAGGCATATTACAAACCCATACCTCATTCTTGTTTTATTTCCTGGAAAAATTTCGGCAGAGTCTCCTCTATATTTCTTACTATCTCAAAACCTGTACGCAGGAAATACCAACAATGCCTCACAGGGCCAACATATATATATATATACACATCATCTCACAGCCACACGGGGCTCCCGCATCGACAATAGCATAAAAATGATGAATTTACCTCGTATGTCCATCTTCGAACTCGCACCGTTACCATTTTCTGTCCATTTTTTCCTTTTTAATTTTTGATTTCACATTTCGATGCCTCATTCGACATATACCTCTCGTGCCTTTGCTTACTCGCGTGCTTTATAACCTCCAAGATCGTTAATCGCTTTCTTCGTCGATGTCGTCCTTCTCCGAAATCAAAAGTTAGTGCGAGAATCTCATTTCCTATGACTTGGCTCTATCGCACGATCTAAGACAGAAACAAGGTCACCGATTCCTAAATGCCCCGACCTCCCCGTTTATAAGTGTGGCCGGCTTCACACCATAAACGGGACTCTCCGGACACGGTGCCCGTAGACAATCCGAGGACGAACCGCTCTGATACCACTTTTGTCACGACCCAACCCCGTAGGCCGCGACTAGTGCCCGAACTGGGCACCTGTACACACCCCATTAATCGGAAATAGCATACGAATAACTATATATACAAATAACATAAATTTACGTGAAACGTCGCCCCGAAAACTGTCACAAATGTATATACAATATCATAATCACATCTTCCAACAGATAATATCACACATAAGCCGATAAGGCTATCATAGTATAGGGGGACGTCCAAATCACAAATCACACGGACACAACTGAACAGTGATTACCCATAACCCACACATATATGTCTACGTACCTCTAAGAATAATAACGAATCATATGACGGGACGGGCCCCGCCGTACCCGTGAATAAACATATACATATATAATAACGAGAATCCGAACCAAAGTATAGGCTCCGAACAAGGGAGCGCTCCAAAGTCACCGAAGGGAACCCTAAGCCGGTGGATCATCCAAAACGAATACATCCGTACCGCGTGGCATGAAACGCGACCCCCCGAAGAAAGGGGGGGGGGTCGCACGGAATATGTACTGAGTATGCAAAGCAAGAAATACAGTAAACAAGATCATAATCAGAACCAAAAATACGAAAAAAAATGCATTATCCAAAATATCAAGATGCTTACTCATAAAAATACAAATCATGCATAGGGCTCTTAGAACTATGGTCGCCCGCCCGTCGTTGGCGCCATAACACAGCATCACACCAGAAGGTTTCATATCTCCGTATCCCCGTCACACATCATAACACATCATAATAACACAGCATAACACCAAATATAAACGGAACCCGGCCTTTAGCGAGAGCTCGGTGAACCGTAACACAAAGATCACACCGAATATAACATAGTCCGCACGATACATAACCGGCCCGGACTCGGTGAAAGAAGTAACAACCATATGCACGAGCAGAGTCATGAGCGACTAAATGCAGTTTAAAACATTTTCAAAGACTCGATAAAATAATCAAAGTGAACCATCGTTTAAAAAAAACAAGACGATAGTCAAATCAAGTTTCTTTCGAATGTCGCTCGAAAGCATATCAAATAGCGCTTTAGGGATCATAGATACGTATCAAACCTTATGAAATAATTTATGGAAATTAGGGGCATAATCGTCATTACAAACTCGATAGAGAAACAAGTAATCGACGCTCGAGGGTTAGGACGATAGTCACACTAAACCCTTCAAAAGTTGTTAACATTACACAAAGGAAAACCTCGGGGCCCACGGACGAGTATCAACCAATCCGAGTCCAACTATAAAAGTCGGAGACCTTATTCATTATAGAATCTCCTACGAACGTTTCGAAGCGATCCGAGCTCGTCTATGAAAGTTACGATCGTTCGTAGTTACGGAACCCTTTTGAAATAAAAGTCTTTATGAAACATTTGAAATCAAATCATATAAAAACATAAGGATCAGGGTTCGACTGCATTAAGAGAGCCAACATTAAGAAATGAATAAGAATCGCACCCAAGCTCGGATCTTAAGAATGGAGTTACCCCGAGGCTCGTATTACAGCCTACTTATCACTAAGACATGCCAAAAGAAGGAAGGGTTAGCTTTACATACCTTGAACTCTATCTAAATGTCCAACGTCTACTTCTCGAGCTCGTAGGTCTAAAATTAAGATAACATAGGCCACAGTTAGATTATCCACATCACTTGTAACCAATCCAAGTACGAATGAAATTTGACAAAATTTGGGCAAAGATTTCCCCTGTAACTTAATAATCCTCGAAATTCCAATTTAGCCAAACATCAATCAAAATACCAACAACAATAATTCCAACAATTTCATATCAAACTAGAATTAAATCCATCCTTAAATTACTTCCAAAATAGCCCAATATACATTCGGATGCCAATACTTGTATACACTCCTTTATTTCCGTATATCCATAGTATAACAACAGCAACAACTACAGCCAATCCCACGATATTTCAGCCCACAAAACAGCTTCATAACAACCCCCAAACAAGTACCAAAATATCATCGCAAAACAACCACAAATATCATACCAAACAGCTACAAAATATCGTCACAACTAGCCACGAAAATTACATAAAATAGCCCCAAAATATTGTCACAAAACAGCCATGAAAATCATGTAAAACAGCCCCGAATATCGGCACAAAACAGCCCGGTATACGCTTTGTATACAATATTTTTATGCACTTTATTCTCCCAAATTCAAGAACAACAACTTGTCAACAACATCAACAACAATATCAACAATTAGTATGCATCATAACTTAGCTAATTCCATCCATTTAATCCACCTAAAACAGCCCCTTAATCCATAATTCAACAACATCAACACAACAAACTATAACTCTATTCTTGCAATTATTCCTTAATCCAACTTAATAAAGAAAGAGATTTGATGACTCATACCTTGTTTTTATGAAGGTAGCTAAATCTTCATCACTTTCTTGTCCCCAAGCCACTCCAACACTAAACGAAATTATATTCGCGACTACGGATTGCCGGACCTCGATTGATACTTCGTTACTTGAAATTTCACTCAAAATTCTCATTTTTGTGAGGTATGGTTGCTCCCTTTTGTTGCTGAATTTTCTGGAAATTTTGGGACATGTTTGTGCTGAAAAATGAGGTTTTTGTCCCTTTTAAAGAAAACTGCCAACGTCGGTTCACTGTAGCTACAAGTAGCGTAGCGTACCGCAAAATGTTGTTTCTGCGTCGACGATCAGTTTGTAACGTCTATAATTCTCTACTCCGATGCCCTATCAATGAACGGTTTGTTGCATTACAAACTAGACTCGACGAACTTCATTTTAGAATTTTGAAACACCTTAAAACTTCATATATAATATGAGATATGCGCCTCCAAAGTTGACTAAAATCCGTCCCGCATTCCTCAAATTTTCATCGAACTTATTTTCTTCAATTTGCTCGATCTCGAAATATTTCGAAATTCTCCATACATGATATTTGTCATTCATTATACTAATAATGGCCATGTTCTCGTGTTTCAAAATACTCTTTCCCGATTACGACTTACGAGGTCGTAATTCACCCTTTTTCTTCGTTGTTACATACTTTCCATGGCTTATGCCTTTCAAAACATTACGGGACGTCTCCGACACTCCATTACTACGGTGAGGTACATGTCATACTCATGCTATGCGAGAGAGGGGAAGATATGTATTTACTAGTACTTGATTGGTTGGCTCGACGAGCGATTGCCACTTATCACGGGCATTAGGACGATAAGTAAGTTAGAGACACGATTGTTCATGATGTAGTAAATATATGAGAGTTGAGAGATATGCATACTAGATTCTCATTGGTAAGTCGGTCGAGATTCCTCCTTCTTCTGCAATATATGTTTATTATGTTACATTTCCGCCTTACATACTCGTATTCGTACGACGTCCTTTTACTTGGATGCTTTGTTCATGCCCGCAGGCTTTGAGGACCTTCCATAGTAGTCGCTCCGTGTGTACTAGTCTTGATTGGTGGCTCCACTTCTTCCCGGAGCATTGCCGAGTTTGGGTTCGTGTATGTATTTTTGTGTGTTACGGTATGTCGGGGCCCGATCCCCGACTTGTATACTTACCATGTTCATAGCGGCTTTGCGACACGCTTTTTGTACATAGTTATGTCTTGTCGATATGCATCGCGGAGCCAATTGTACATATACATATATATTATATTCATAGTTAGCCTCCTTGGCCTTATTTTTCCATTCGAGACATAGAAGATGCAAGTTACAGCTTGGTTCCCTCAGCCCCAGTAAGGTGCTGGGTGCCAATCACGCCTTACAAAGGTTGGGGCGTGACAAAATGGTATCAGAGCATGTCTGTCCTAGGGTTGTCTGCAAGCCATGTCTAGCAGAGTCTTATTTATGGTGTGCAATGCACCACACTTATAAACAGGAGGCTGCAACGCATTTAGGAAGATTTCCTTTCCTTCTCATCTTAGATCGTGTGATAGAGCCAAAGTTTAGGAAAGATAATTTCTGACCCTCTTGTGTGCAGATTGATACAGATGAAGAGGACCATAACTGAATATCAACTGACCACTGGTTATATATACAAGGGCCTGAGGATATAAAACTAATGGATGAGTTCGACAAAGAGTTAGGAGAATATAAGTAAAGACTGATGCGCCCCTAATATACGAATATGAAGATCTGAGTCTAAAGGAGGACAACCATTTCAAGAAATCAATGATAACATTGTAAGCTCATAAGCTAAAACATTCGAGGATGAATATTTTTAAGGGGTAAAGGATGTTACACCCGTTACTTGCGGAGAAGCACTTATCAAATTAAACTATGGATGAGTAAAACAACTTTGGAGAATAAGGGATGAAGCATACTATGGCTAAGTAAAACAACTTTAGAGTATAAGGGATGAAGCATTATTAAGTATATTTTATGAGTAAAGGATGCATATAAGGAATTTCGGAAGGTCATATAAGGAATCGAGTGGAAGGAGTTGAGTTAGTATGACTTTGGAAAAAGATGAGCGTTACTTTGAACAACAAAGTATGAGCCAACTTAGGGAAAGAATATCTTTTAGTATATAAGGAGTTTTGAAGTAAAGCCAAAGCCTAAATTGAAGTTCATGAAGTGTAGTTTCCAACGCAACAAATCGATCACCGATACAACATCAGAGTAGAGAATTATGGATGTTGCCAATCAGGCTGGCAGAGCAGAAACTCGCAGCTACTGTCACGACCCGGCTACGGGCCATGACGGGTACCCGGGGCTAACCACCGAGCACTACTCATTCTATTACTCATTATACACATCAAGCATTCATTCATTGATCTTATACTCAAATCGTAGGAAAATCATTTTTCACTTGAAACATATTTACTTTATATACATAAGCCCTTTGGCTATCAAAATCAAAATAATGCATATACATACGAGGAGAAACCGTGAGATCATACTACCCACACATACGCATCTATGAGCCTCTACTAGAGTACTAGACATAGGGACGGAATAGGACCCCGTCATGCCCAAAATACATGTATATACACAAAAGAATAAGTCAATGGCACCTCTGGAACAAAGGAGGCTCTCAAATCAGCTAATAGCTACTACGAGTCTGGATCACCCCCCTGTCTACCTGTGGGCATGAACACAGCATCCAAAGAAAACGGATGTTAGTACGAATATTGTACTAAGTATGTAAGGCATCAACAAAAATAATACATTAATGAAATAAGGAAGCATCAAATAAGGAGCAACCTGTAACTGACTGTCAATTACAAAAGGAATAATGCATGTTGGCTTACTTCATAATCATCATCATATCATGTATGCATATATGTATAAGCTGCCCGACCTTATAGGTATGGTGTGATAATCATTAGCCCGCGTCCGTGCCTCCCGCGTCCGGGTACTATCTCACCACACACTAGTGGTGTACCGCCCATGCCATCTAGACATGGTGTATACGCCGCACGCCTTGGGGCGGTGTACCGCCCGGCCATATAGGCACGGTGTAGTATCATCATCATATACTCATCATAATGCATGCATAGAGACTCAAAGACAACTATACTTTATCGGGGGTGACATAAGGTCATGAACCCCCGATTCCGTTTTGGAGCATTCATAGCATTCCGCTCACTTGAAGGAATTAGCATATAAGGTGAGTGTATACAATAAACAATATCAATGGATTGTAGTTAAAATTATTAGCTTTGTAGAAACATCATATCATGAACTTTAGAATCTATAGACTTAAGCTCATCATCATCACTATCGTGTTCGTAATGTATCTCATATTTCATATGGCTATTCATAAACATAGACTCTTAGCTTGCCGGAATGTAGGAGATTCATGGAGAAGGAAGGAAAATCATGCCATAAGATTCATGCCTTAGAAAGAAAGGACTAGCCTCACATACCTTTTTCGTTTAACTATTCTATCGCTTGCTCGTTCTCCTTCAATGCCCATGTTTCTACCTTCAAGAAAATTCGCATTAACATTAGCTAATCGACTATAAGAACGTACTTACTAAAGCTAGAGAAAATTGGGCAGCATTTCCTTTGTTTATACAACTTTCCTCATATCACATATCAACTCCCAATCATCCATAACAACATTCACAATATTATAGGCTACAATCATCATTCATCTACATTATCCACATTTCACAATTTCACTTCAATTCCTCCACAATCATGGTCATAGTTCACTATTGCATTTTCTAACATATACTACTTATCCCATGTTCTAAATGGCATTTACAACATACTTATAATCACAACATCTCAATAATCATGGCTCATTCCAAACTACTACTCAAAAAGGACACTATTCTTACTTTCATGACCCATTTCCTATTTCCTTCTACAATTCAAGTGTTTCAACTTTTCAATACCTCAAAAAACATGGAAATACCATAAAACTCACCTTAGATCATGGAAGAATAAGCCTTGAGTGTAAATACTCTTCTTGCACCAAAACCCTAGTTCACTTCGTTGAAATTTCTGGCTTGATGAACTTTAATGAGCTTCTTACACGTAACTCTCTTGGTTTGATGAAGTTGATCTTGAATCTCTCTGAGTTATTATGGAAGAAGTGTGTGGAACCCTCTAGAAGCCTTGAGAGAGATGAAGTGTGTGGAAATGAAATTAGCGAAGTGGGATCACATTTATATAATTGAACTTAACTCCCCCGTCGGATTTTCACCATTACACTTATGCGGTCTGTATAACATTGCACGGCCCGTATAAGTGGTAGTGGTTAACCACTAAGCAAACATCATCTCTTCTGGGTGTTATACGGACCCTTATACGGACCGTATAATGTTATACGGACCGTATAAGTCGGTCGTATAACCCTTTTTCCCTAAAATGATCTCCGTCGTTCGTTTGATCTCCAATCCTTATGGAACCTTCTTAACACTTGTTTAACACCTCGTTAACAATCTAAGGGACATTATAACTCTTCTCCAAAATATCATTAAGCTATCATTAATTCGGTACTCGTAAATCGTGTCCGACACACAACATATACCTTTCTTTCCTTAATAACTTTCGTTTCCTACCTCAATTGTATTTGAAATCTCAATTAGAATCATCAAATGTTATTTATTACTTATCAAAACATTGTATACGCCGTTCCCTTCATTAATCTATTCACTGTACATTAACGGGAAATTTCCGGGGTGTAACATTCTTCCCCCCTTTTGGAACATTCGTCCTCGAATGTTAAACACTCGGGGATTCTACGAAAATTTCGCCAGAGTGTTACACGTCAAAAATTTCCCCTTAGCGTACAGTGAATAGATGAGTGAGGGGTATGATGTATACGATATTTAGACAAGTAAGAAACAGTGTTTGATGATCCCAATTAAGATTTCCAAAGACATTCGAGTTAAGGGAAGCGAGTCATATGTTGAGTAACGGATGAGAATTACGGGTATTGAGTTAATGGTGTATAAATGATGCCCTAAGGAAGAGTTATAACATCCCTTATATTGGTATTGAAGTGATAAACAAGTATCAAGAAGGTTCCATAAGGATCGGAGATCAAACGAATCGACGAAACAATTTCTGGAAAATCGGACAAACCTACGCCGACATACCAAGGCCGTATAAAAAGTATGGACCGTATGTCCAACCGTAGATCCAGCCCGTAATACTATATTTCACTCGGACCAGATCTACGGCCAAACATACGGCCGTAGAAAACATACGGACCGTATGTTGGTCCGTATATCTTGGTCGGGATCGAACTCAAATTAATATAAGTGGACCTCTCTCAATTCATTTTCATTTCATCTTTTCACCTCCACACTTCAAGAAACCTCTAGAACATTTCCAAACACTTCAACCATAAGAAATCAATAGAAATCAAAGATCAACAACAAGAATTGAGGAGAATCAAGTGTATGAAACCCATTAAAAGTCATTCAAACCAAGAAATCCTAAGAGAGATGAAATAGGGTTTTGGTGCAAAGGGTGTATCACCATTCAAGGCTTATTCCTCCATCATCTAAGGTAAGTTTCATGATCTTTCTATGTTGTTTGAAGTATTTATAAGTTGAAACACATGGATTGTAGAAGAGTATGGAAAATGGGTCATAAATGTGTGAATAGTGCCATTAATGAGTAGTAGTTGGATTGAATCATGAAAATGGATATGTTGGGGTTATAAATGCGTTATAAATGATATTTAGAACATGGAATGAGTATTGTATGAGAAAGAACGCGATAATGGACTTTGGTCATGATTATGGAGAATTGTAGTGAAATTATGAATTGTGGGCAATGTAATTAGATGATGCTTATTGTTTATGATATTGTGATTGTCGTTATGAATGTTGGGAGTTGATATGGAATATGGAGGAAAGTAGTATAAACAAAGGAAATGCTGCCCAAATTTCTTTAGCTTTAGTAAGCTCGATCCTATAATGGTATAGCTAATGTTGATACGAATTCCCTTGAAGGTATAGACGAGCGCATTAAAGGAGAACGAGCAAGCGATAGAATAGTTAAACGACAAAGGTATGTGAGGCTAGTCCTTTCTTTCTAAGGCATGAGTCCTATGGCATGAATTTCCTCTTTTATTATGAATGTTCCATCTTCAAGAAGACTATGAGTCATTGTTCATGAATAGCCATACGAGATAAGAGATATGCTACGATTATGATAACGATAATGATAAGCTTAAGTCTAGAGATGCTATAGCCTATGATATGATGTTCCAATTAAGCTAATGAAGCTATCCATAGCCCATTGATGTTGATCATTGTATACACTCACCTTATGTTTGTTCCTTCAAGGTGAGGCATACTTATGAATGTTCCATAATGAAGTCGGGGGTCCACGACCTTACGTCACCCCGATAGAGTATGATTATCTATGAGTCTCTATGCATGTATTATGATGAGTTATGATAAGTATATTATGATAAGCATATTATGATGAGCATATGATGATATTACACCGCGCCTATATGGCTGGGCAGTCACCGCCAAGGCAGGCAGCTATACACTATGGCCAGATGGCTTGGGCAGACACCACTAGTGGGCGGCATGAGATGGTACCCCGGACGCGGGAGGCCTGGACGCAGGCTAATGCTAATGTTATTGATTATCACACCGCACCTATATGGTCGGGCAGCTTATACATTTATGCATATATGATATGATGATGAGTATGAAAGTAAGCCAGCATGCATTACTTATTATGATTCCGTTAGATTACATAGATTGCTCTTCATTGATGCCTCCCTATTTCATTGATGTCTTATTATCATTGTTTATGCCTTACATACTCAGTACAATATTCGTACTGACGTCCTTTTATTCGGACGTTGTGTTCATGCCCACAGGTAGACAAGGAGGTGATCCGTACTCATAGGAGCTAGTAGTCGATTTGAGAGCACTCCATTTTTCGGAGGTGCCATTGATTATTCTTTTGGTACATATATATATATATATATGTATATATATCCATGATTGGGCATGACGGGGTCCTGTCCCGTCCATATGTCTAGTACTCTAGCAGAGGCTCGTAGATACGCAGTGTGGATAGTATGGTCCCATAGTCTTCATGTATATGCATGTATATATATTTATATTTTTATATATATATATGATAGCCGAAGGGCTTATGTTTATAAAAGTAAATATGTTTCAAATGTTATAGTTTTATATGATTATGAGCATATGTTATGAATGAATGAGCAGATGAGCAAGTAGAATGAGCGGTGTTCGGTGGTTAGCCCCGATACCCGTCATGGCCGGTAGCTCGGTCGTGACAAAAAGTGGTATCGCAGCGTTCAGTCCTAGGAAGTGTCTACGAGCCGTGTCTAGTAGAGTCTTGTTTATGGTGTGTTGCGCGCCACGCTAATAAACAAGAGGCTACAGGGCATTTAGGAAAAATGACCATCTTTCTTCTTATGAGATCGTGCGATAGAGCCGTGCATAAGCTTTTATCCTCCCTAATAGTATGTTGTGATTTCAGAAATGCCGCCAAAAGGAAAAGCTAAAGCCGCCCAGAAGGGCAAGACTACGACAAAGAGGCGGCGTAAAGAGAGCCGCCTATGAATGTAGATGAGGATGAATCACATAACGAGGCTCCATCTAATGCCTCCACTACTCCGCCTATTACGGAAGAGCAAGAAGGGCTTCAATCCAACTCCTATGCCTCCAGCTTCCTCCACCGGCTACTTCGGTCAACAAGTGACCGAGGCTATTCATTTATTGACGCGCTGGTTGCCGCCTGTGCACAAAGGCAAAACGCGGCCCGAGTGATCGTTCAGCTAGTACTAGAGCCTGGTACTTCATGAGTTTAAATCCTCCAAAATTCTTTGGGTCAAAGCCCGATGAAGACCCGCAAGGCTTTATTGATGAAATGTTGAGAACGTTACGGATTATTCATGCTTCCGAGACCGAATCCGTGGAGTTGGCATCATATAGACTCCGGATGTGGCGGTTTTATGGTATAATAATTGGATAGCATCGAGGCAAGAGAATGCGCCTCCTCCCGTGTGGCAAGAATTTGTAGATGCCTTTATTCGCCATTATTTGCCACCCGAGGTCCGCCGAGCTAGAGCGGATAGATTTTTAAATTTGAAGCAAGGGAATATGAGCGCCCGGGAGTATAGCCTTCAATTTAATTCTTTGGCTAGATATGCTCCTACTATGGTGGCCGATATGGGCGACAGAGTGCATAGATTTGTGAGTGGCTTAGGGCCACATTTATTTAAAGATTGTTTAACGGCTTCATTGCAAGATGGGATGGATATTTCCCGCATTCAAGCCCATGCCCAAAATCTTAACGGACAACAACCTCCGCAGAGGGGTGATCGTGATGCTGATAGAGGGCAAAGCAAAAGGGCTAGATCTATGGGCATAGGCGGTGATTATAGAGGGGATCAAAAAGGGCATATTCTAGGCACTCGTGCCGCCGATGATGAGTGCACCTCCCCGATTTTCAAAAGGAGATTTGACCGCTCTTCCGTTCGCATATCGAGTTCGAGGGCCTGTGTTCTCGGCCGGGGGAGATTATAGTCGAGGAGACCTCCAATACCGCGATGCAGTCGTGTGGTAGATTACATTCTCGGACAGCACGCGCCGTGGTTCGATGCTTGTTACGCTTGTGGTCGGGTAGGGCATATGATGAGAGATTGCCCGTCGACGAGCGGCGAGTTGGGGTCCACCCCACAGATCGCCGGGCCGGTTCTTCTTCGTCGGCGTCCGACAGACAAACTCCCGCATTTCCAGAGGCCAAGTTAGAGGCCGAGGGGGAGCACCTACTTCAGGTGCTACTCAGCCCCGCTTATATGCTTTAGCCGGACGACAGGATCTCGAGTCCTCCCCAGATGTGGTTATAAGTACATTGACTGTGTTTTCTCATGATGTGTATGAATTGATAGATCCGGGTTCCACATTATCATATATTACTCCATATGTTGCAAATCGTATTGGGGTGAAACCCGAGCCAATTAAACCTTTTGAGGTGTCTACTCCGGTTGGTGATCCCGTAATAGCCAAACAAGTGTATAAAGATTGTATAATTGTGATATGTGATCGCCAAACCAAAGTTGATTTAGTTGAGCTAGAAATGCTAGACTTTGATGTTATAATGGGTATGGATTGGTTGGCCTCATGCTATGCTAATGTTGATTGCCGAATGAAATTAGTGCGATTTCAATTTCCGGGAGAGCCCGTACTTGAATGGAAAGGTAATACGGCAACTCCAAGGGGTAGGTTTATTTCCTACCTTAAGGCAAGAAAGATGATAGCCAAGGGCTATATTTATCATCTAGTCCGAGTTCGTGATACGGAAGCAAAGTCTCCAAAATTTCAATCGTTCCGGTAGTGAATGAGTTTCCGATGTATTTTCGCATGAACTTCCGCCTTCCTCCAGAAAGAGAGATTGACTTCGCCATTGATGTGTTGCCGGATACTAAGCCTATTTCTATTCCTCCTTATCGAATGGCTCCGGCAGAATGAAAGAGTTAAAGGCCCAGTTGAAAGATTTGCTCGAAAAGGGGTTTATCGTACCCGCTTCATCACCGTGGGGAGCACCCGCATTATTTGTGAGAAAGAAAGACGGTTCTCTACGAATGTGCATTGATTATAGACAGTTGAATAAGGTGACGATAAAGAACAATTATAGATATCGATAAAGACCTCTTCCAAGAATTGATGATTTATTTGATCAACTACAAGGTGCTAAGTGGTTTTCCAAAATAGATTTGAGATCGGGTTATCATCAAGTGAGAGTCAGAGAAGAAGATATTCCTAAGACAGCATTCAGAACGAGATATGGCCATTATGAATTTCGAGTGATGTCGTTTGGGCTAACTAATGCTCCGGCAGTGTTTATGAATTTGATTAATAATGTATTCAGGCCTCTCTTAGATCTATTTGTACTAGTATTCATCGATGATATTCTGGTGTATTTTCACACAAAATCAGAACATGCAGATCATTTACGTATTGTTCTTGGAATCCTTCGGACTCGGGAGTTGTATGCAAAATTTTCAAAGTGCGAGTTTTGGCTAATTTCGGTGACATTCTTGGGCCATGTTATTTCAGATGATGGCATCCGAGTTGACACTCAGAAGATTGAAGTTGTAAAGACTTGGCTAAGGCCTACGACGCCTACAGAAGTTCGTAGTTTTCTGGGATTGGCAGGTTATTATAGAAGATTTGTAGAGGGCTTTTCATCTATTTCAGCCCCATTGACGAAGTTAACCCAGAAGTCAGCAAAATTTCAGTGGAATGACGCTTGTGAGCGTAGCTTCCAAGAGTTGAAGGACAGATTAACCTCAGCTCCAGTTTTAACACTTCCAGAAGGGCCGGATGGCTATGTTGTGTATTGCGATGCTTCCGGTGTTGGGCTAGGATGTGTATTGATGCAGCATGGTAGGTTCATTGCTTATGCTTCGAGACAATTAAAAACACAAAAGAATTACCCAACTCATGATCTTGAATTGGTCGCTTATTCATGCATTAAAAATATGGAGACATTACTTGTATGGTGTGCATGTTGATATCTATACAGATCACAAGAGTCTTCAATATATTTTCAAACAAAAGGAGTTGAATCTGCGACAGAGGCGGTGGTTAGAATTATTGAAAGATTATGATGTGAATATTTTATACCACCCCGGAAAAGCAAATGTGGTGGCCGACGCCCTTAGCCGTAAATATATGGGTAGTCGAAGTGATGTGCCGCCAGAAAAGAAGGAATTAGCTCGTGAACTCCATCAATTAGCTAGCTTGGAGTTCATCTAATGGAATCGGGCGATACAGAGTTAGTGTTAACTTGGCCTTTTCATCCTTGGACACAGAAATAAAAGAGCGCCAATACGAGGATCCCAAATTGAAGTATTATAAAGGTGTGCAGTTCCCAAAAGAAAAGTCACCATTTGAAGTCTTAGCAGATAGGGTTCTTAGATACCGAGGCAGGTTATGTGTTCCAAACGTTGCATAATTGCGTCGTCAAATTTTAGAAGAAGCTCATTATTCTCAATATTCTATCCATCCAGGAGCGATGAAAATGTATCATGATCTTAAATTGATTTATTGGTGGGATGGCATGAAAAGAGACATAGCAGAATTTGTAGCCCAATGTCCAAATTGCCAGCAAGTAAAGGTAGAACATCAAAAGCCAGGAGGATTATTGCAAGCGATAGAAATTCCTACGTGGAAATGGGAAGTGATCAATATGAATTTTATTGTAGGGTTACCCCGTTCCCGAGGCAAGCATGATTCCATATGGGTGATTGTGGATAGATTGACGAAATCAGCTCATTTTCTTCCAGTCAGGACCACATACTCAGCAGAAGATTATGCGATGTTGTATATCAAGGAAATTATGAGACTTCATGGTGTTCCAATATCTATCATTACGGACGAGGAGCACAGCTTACGGCTAAGTTGGAAATCCTTTCAAGAAGGTCTAGGTACTCAAGTAAGGCTTAGTACGGCATTTCATCCGCAAACTGACGGACAAGCCGAGCGTACTATACAGACCTTGGAGGATATGCTACGAGCATGTGTACTAGATTTTGGTGGTAGTTGGGATGACCACTTACCCCTAATCGAGTTCGCATATAATAATAGCTACCATTCCAGTATCCAAATGGCTCCGTATGAAGCGTTATACAGAAGGAAGTGTAAATCTCCGATTGGATGGTTTGACGTCGGAGAAGTGCAATTAATAGGCCCCGAATTGATTCAACAAGCCATAGAAAAAGTCAAAGTAATCCGGGATCAATTGTTAACAGCTCAAAGTCACCAAAAATCTTATGCGGACAACCGCCGGCGAGATTTAGAGTTTCAAGTTAATGATTGGGTGTTCTTAAAGGTATCACCGATGAAAGGGGTAATAAGATTTGGTAATAAAGGGAAGTTGAGTCCTCGATATATTGGACCTTACAAGATCCTCCGCAAAGTGGGTCAAGTGGCGTATGAATTGGATTTGCCTTCAGAGCTTGAATTAGTTCATCCAGTATTCCATGTCTCAATGCTCCGCAAATGTGTTGGAGATCCCACAAAGATTGTGCCAGTAGATGATGTTCAAATCACAGAAAAGCTAGCCTATGAAGAAGTGCCTATTGCCATACTAGACAGGCAAGTACGGAAACTTCGGAATAAGGAAGTGGCTTCAGTTAAGGTCTTATAGCTGAATAACAACCAAGAAGATATGACTTGGGAAGCGGAAGAGAAGATGAAGTCCATATATCCGCATTTATTTCACCCCCAGAAGAGATTTATGACGAGACATCGAAATTATGAGGTATGTATGCTTTACTTTTATGTGTATGGGTTGTGTGTGGCCAATCAATAATGCTTTTGTGTTGTAGCCCTGTGAGGCAATGATATTATGGGTTGTTGTGACAGGATGGTAACGCCATATTACAGGGAAAACTCTGGCGAAATTTTTCTAGAATTCCTAACGATTTAACATTTGAGGACTAATGTTCCAAAAGGGGGCAAGAATGTTACACCTCAAAAATTTTCCCTTAGCGTACAGTGAATAGATGAGTGAGGTCTATGATGTATACGAGGTTTAGACAAGTAAGAAACAGTGTTTGATGATCCCAATTAAGATTTCCAAAGACATTCGAGTTAAGGAAAGAAAGTTGTTAAGGGAAGCGAGTCATATGTTGAGTAACGGATGAGAAATACGGGTATTGAGTTAATGGTGTATAAATGATTCCCTAAGTAAGAGTTATAACATCCCTTAGATTGGTATTGAAGTGATAAACAAGTGTCAAGAAGGTTCCATAAGGATCGGAGATCAAACGAGTCGACGAAACAATTCTCGGAAAACTGGACAAACCTACGGCCAGACATACTGGCCGTATAAAAAGTATGGACCATATGTCCAACCGTAGATCCAGCCCAGAATACTATATTTCACTGGACCAGATCTACGGCCAAACATACGGCCAGTAGAAAACATACGGACCGTATATTGGTCCGTATAATCTGGTCGGGCCTGAACTCAACTAATATAAGGGACCTCTCTCAATTCATTTTTCATTTCATCTTTTACCTCCACACTTCAAGAAACCTCTAGAACATTTCCTACACTTCAACCATAAGAAATCAATAGAAATCAAAGATCAACAACAAGAATTGAGGAGAATCAAGTGTATGAAACCCATTACAAGTCATTCAAACCAAGAAATCCTAAGAGAGATGAAATAGGGTTTTGGTGCAAAGGGGGTATCACCATTCAAAGATTATTCCTCCATCATCTAAGGTAAGTTTCATGATCTCTCTATGTTGTTTGAAGTATTTATGATTTGAAACACATGGATTGTAGAAGAGTATGGAAAATGGGTCATAAATGTGTGAATAGTGCCATTAATGAGTAGTAGTGGGATTGAATCATGAAAATGGATATGTTGATGCTATAAATGCTTTATAAATGATATTTAGAACATGAAATGAGTATTGTATGAGAAAGAACGCAATAATGGGCTTTGGTCATGGTTATGGAGAATTGTAGTGAAATTATGAATTGTGGGGAATATAACTAGATGATGCATATTGTTCATGATATTGTGATTGTCGTTATGAATGTTGGGAGTTGATATGGAATACGGAGGAAAGTAGTATAAACAAAGGAAATGCTGCCCAAATTTCTTTAGCTTTAGTAAGCTCGATCCTATTGTTATATCCCGTATTTTGAACAACGGGACAACTTGAGTGAATTACGATAAGCTGGGGACAAGACTATCCCGAGATACGAAGTAGAAACTTTTGTATGTTTTAAAGGCTTAAGTTGTGTATGATTTTATTGGTATGGAAATGTTAAGGAAACATTTGGAGTCAAATTCCATTTTTGGAAAGTATTCTATTTTTGGAAAGTTGAAAATTCAACAAAAAAAAATAAAAAAAAATAAGGCACCATGTGGCCGGCCACCTTGGTGTGGGCCATGGCCACATGGATGGTGAATGCTTAATATTTAAAAGATGACTTAGTCATCTTGTTCAACAATTCCATTCTAGAAAAATCAAGAAAAACTTGGAGGAGAAAGAGAGAGGGTTTCGACCATAGGTGCCAAAAAAAATTAAGAGCATAATCTAGCCAAGAAAATTGTTTCTTCAAGCAAACTTACTAATTGAAGGGTGCTTATTAGCGTGAAGTGTTGTTAGAAGCGATAGATTACTCGTTTTCATCCTTGGCCAACTTTAGGCAAGTTGAGAAGTTGGAAGAAAGGTGAGTTTTAATCTTGTTTTATATGTTATGAATGGTTTATATGTGTTGTAGTATGCTAAAATGGAAGAAATTCATGATAGAAACCAAGTTGAAGTTGAGGCCGTGTACATAGTGTTGGCAGTGTGTGTATATCTTTGTGTTGGAAGTAATGAATTAATTCTAGTTAGCATGTTTTGATTGTTGTAGTGTGAAGAAAAGAATGAAAATCATCTATATGTGTGTATGGGGTGTTGGCCGAATAGGTCCCCCTTTGTGTAGTTGAGAATGAACAAATCGTCGTTAGTATTTTCGTTGTCGTCGTTAGGGATTCTATGATGAAAAATGCAAGTTTAATGACTCAAATTGATGTTAGGATGATTATGGGCTGATTTGGAAGTTAATGTGTTTTTAATGTAATTTTTGTATTTATGGAAGTGACATTGTTAAAGTGTGGATTATTGGTGTAATTTATGAATGTGGAAATGAAGAATGTGTGTGGTGTTGTTCTCGGGTTTGGGCTGATTTTCGGGTGAAGTGGAGCCTTGTTTGGGTTGTTGGGAAAATTGTGTGAATTGGTTAAAGCGTTCTTGAATATTGTTTGAATGGTTTCGGATTAGTAATCGAATGTAAGAACGTTGATATTGGTTTGAATGTAAGTAGTTGAAGTGAGTATATTGAAATATTATGCATGTTGTTGAATGTTATTGGAATATTATGAATGTCGGCATTTGAAGTTATGAAGAAAAGAGTGTTTAATGTTAAAAATGTATTTTGAATTGATTATTGATGTTGTAGTTTGGCTGTTGGTGTTGTTGTTGTTGAATTTGGCGAGTTGAAATCTCGGGGGTTGGTGTATTTGGTATGGTGGAAATGCTGCCCAAATTTCTGTAGAATTTGATGTTTGTTTGGAATTGAATGCCTAAATGCTTATAGTTAATGTTCGGTATATTGGCGTTATGTAGATCTTGGAGTGCCCGAGGCTTGAGGCTTGACTTAGCTTGCGAGCGGATGAGGTATGTGAAGCCTAATCTTTCTTTCTTTTGGCATGTACTAGTCTTAATTAGGTTGTGATACGAGCCGCGGGTGACTCCACTCTCGAGATCCGAGCTATATACGCATCTTATTCGCTCTAAAGACTTACTCTCTTAATGAATCCTAACTAAGGTCCTTATGTTTTCATTTGATTGAATTTCAAAAGTTTTGTAAAGAATTTTGCTTTTTAAAAGATTCCCGAACTACGAACGCTCGTAACTTTCGTAAACGAGCTCGGATCACCCCCGAAACTTTCGTAGGGGATTCCATAAGGCATAACATCCCCTTCTCCATAAGCGGGCTCGGATGGGGTTGACACCCGTCCGTGGTCCCGCAACCCTTTCTATGTCCGTTCTTAATGACCTTAGGAAAGACTTAGTATTACTTTCATCTTAACTCCCGAGCATGGATTTCTTATTTATTCTTTGAGTTTGTGATTATGATTTTATGCATATTGTTACTCACGACTCCGCTCGTGCATATGGTTAGTACTTCCTTCGCCGGATCCGGAGCCGGTTATGTTCGTGCGCACTTTGATATATTCGAGTATGATGTGTCCGTACGCCGAGACCCGTTAGTAGGGTACGTGTATATTTGGCGTTACGGGGTGTTACGGCGTTATGATGTGATATGATATGTCGGGTTTCGGAGATATGAAATATTCTGGAGTATGATGTGGTATGGCGCCATCGACAGGCGGGCGACCATCGTTCTAAGAGCCTATGCATAATTTATGTTTTTAAACTAAATGTTTGACATTTTGCATATTGCACTCATTTTCTGTATCTTCTGTTTCGATTATGATCTATTCTTTCTGTATTTCTTGCATACTCAAGACATATTAAAATGTTGACCCCTTTCTTCGGGGTGCGTTTCATGCCCGCGGTACGGACGCTCGGCTTGGTGATCCACCCACCTAGGACACCCCTATACTTTCGGGAGAGTGCTCCTTCATCCGGAGCCTATATTTTGGTACATATACTTTTCTGTTGCATATGTATATATTCATTCAGGGGTACGACGGGGCCCTGTCCCGTCATATGATTCTGTTACTCTGTTTAGAGGTTTGTAGACATGTATGTGAGTTATGGTTGTTCCTGTACAGATATGTTCGTACGTTATATGTTTGGGCGATCTTACCCGCCGTGGTAGCCTTGTCGGCTGCATATGCTTATTCTGATATGCTATGTACATTACGACAGCCTCGCCGGCTTTTGTGACACATGTTGGCTATTATGCGCTAATCTGAGATCATGTGTGATTATTTATATTTATGTGAATTAGTATGTTAGTTCTGAGTGTCAGGTGCGTATGAGTGTCCAATTCAGACATTAGTCACGGCCCACGGGGTTGGGTCGTGACAAAAGTGATATCAAAGCGGTTCATCCTCGGAATGTCTACAGACCGTGTCTAGTAGAGTCCTGTTTATCGGTGTGTTGTGCACCACATCTATAGACAGGAGGCTACAGGACATTTAGGATGTTATCTTTCTTTCGGATCTTAGATCGTGTGATAGAGCTGTATTATTAGGATGACTTTTTTCTAACGAACTGCTATGTTTTCAGCGATGCCTCCGAGAAAGGCGACAGCTGCCCAGAAGGGCAAGTCTACTGCCGGCGGAGACCGGTCAGGGGCCCAGAGAGTTACTAGGGCCCGTGTTCGACGAGCCGAGATTGTGCCGGTCGGCCGGTTACCGCCACCCCATCACCATCGAGGGGCATAGAGCCGACGGCAGCCCCTCGGACGGAGGTGGCTCCACCGCCCGCCCCGAGGTTCGTGTGCCCGAGCCTCCAGCTCCCCGGCCAGGGGGCGGAGGATAGGGCTATGAGGGACGCGGTCCGATTATTGACAGGGCGGGTAGCGGGCGGGTCCGCAGGCACGGAGCGAGAGGATGATCATGCGGGCGGACGTGGCGGTCGGGGGGAGCTCGCTATTTCTTGACTGTGTCCGCCGATTTTTCGGGTCAAAGCCCGAGGAGGACCCTCAGGAGTTCATCAGACAGATGCGGCGTACGCTGCGGCTTGTCAGGGCTTCCGAGACTGAGTCGGTAGAGTTGGCGTCGTATCGGCTGCACGACATAGCAGCCAATTGGTATGAGTCATCGAAAGCTGTCCAGTGGTGAGGGTGCTCCGCCAAACGTGTGGGATGAGTTCGTGGAGGCCTTTCTTGGCCATTTTCTCCCCCGAGAGACTGAACAAGCCGGGGTTCACGATTTTTACATTTGAGCGAGCGGCGGGAGTGTCGGGAGTACGATGCGGAGTTTGATTCTTTAGCCGAGATACGCTCCTCGTATTATAGCAACAGACATGGTGATAGAGTACACCGATTTGTTATGGGGTGGATACTTATTTGATTGGCAACAGTATGGCGATGGCTTTTCGGCCCGGCATGGACATTGCACGAGTACGGGCGTACGCCCGGAAGCATGGAGGAGCGACACGGGCGCCCGGCCGACGAGGAGTTATGACGGGGAGCCGGCCCGAGAGGGCTAGGTCGGCGGGTATTCGGGAGATTCTCGGGGCGAGGGCGGCCCTCGAGCGGCGGCCACGAGCGGATTCCTCCCCGGCCCGGCCGAGTACACCCGCGGCCTACGGGCGGGGAAGTCAGAACCGGTCTTTGGATATTCGGGGAGAGCGGGTCGGAGCTCCGGGTTTCGAGGTTCACCGGACGGGCGAGAGGCTCCGGCCAGAGGCCCCCATACCTCGATGCACTTATTGTGGGAGACGGACCTGGGGGAGTGTTACCATGCCACGAGGTACCTATTTTGCACAACGGCCGTCGGGGCCGTGATGGAGACCCGCTCGGGGGCGGTGCGGGGGGTGCGGCTCGGCCTACGAGTTCGGGTCTTTGGTTCATCTTCATCATCGGTAGTCATCGCCGCCGCGGGGCGAGGTATGCCGGCACGGCGAGCCGCGGTAGAGGCCGTGGCGGGGCGTCCGAGCTTAGCGGTCCTTCGAACCGCATATGCTTTGGCCAGCCGTCAGGACCAGGAGGCGTCGCCTAACGTGGTTACAGGTACATTATTGGTTTTCTCTCGAGCTGTATATGCATTGATAGATCCCGGTTCTACTTTATCATATATTTCTCCTCTTGTTGCTGATAAAATTGGGATAGAATCTGAACCAATAGAACCATTTGAGGTAGCCACTCCGGTAGGGGATTCTGTTATAGCCAGACAGGTATATAAAGATTGTTCGGTAATTGTTTGTGATTGTTGCACTAAGGCGGACTTGATAGAGCTAGATATGACCGACTTTGATGTTATTATGGGTATGGACTGGCTGACTTCTTGTTATGCTAATGTTGACTGTCAAAACAAAGTGGTCTGCTTCCAATTCCCAGGTGAACCGGTTATAGAGTGGGCAGGCAATACAGCATCGCCGAGGGGTAAGTTTATTTCATACCTCAAGGCAAAGAAAATGATCAGAAAAGGCTATATTTATCATCTGGTTCGCGTGCATGATCTAAAAGCTGAAACACCGACTATCCAATCAGTCCCAGTGGTTAATGAATTCCCAGATGTATTCCCAGATGAGCTTCTAGGTCTTCCTCCTGAACGGGAGATAGAATTCACGATAGATGTGCTACCAGACACTCAGCCTATATCTATTCCTCCGTACAGAATAGCACCTGGCGAATTAAAAGAATTGAAAGAGCGAGAGAGATCTATTAGAGAAGGGCTTCGTATCCGACCCAAAGACGTCACCACGGGGAGCGCCGGGTATTATTTATGAGAAAGAAAGACGGCTGGCCACAGGATGTGTATTAATTATCGGCGAATTTGAATAAGGTAACTATAAAGAATAAATACCCCCTCCCCAGGATTGATGATTTGTTTGACCAGTTGCAGGGAGCTAAATGTTTCTCAAAGATAGACCTGCGGTCGGGTTACCACCAGGTGCGAGTACGGGAGGCAGATATTCCCAAGACAGCATTCAGGACCCGGTATGGGCATTATGAATTCAGAGTTATGTCTTTTGGGCTGACGAATGCTCCAGCGGTATTTATGGATCTTATGAATCGGGTATTCAGACCATTCTTGGATATGTTCGTGATCGTATTCATTGATGATATTCTGGTCTATTCTCGGTCAGAAGAAGAGCACGCGAATCATCTGAGGACGGTACTTGAGGTACTTCGACATCAGAAATTATATATACAAAATTTTCTAAATGTGAATTCGGCTAACATCGGTGGCATTTACGGGACATATTATTGGAGTCGATTTCGGCATCCGGTGGATACCCGGAAGATCGAAGCCGTGAAGAATTGGCCCGGACCTACGACGCCTACGGAGGTACGTAGTTTCTGGGGATTGGCTGGTTATTACGAGAAGATTTGTGGAGAAATTTGCTTCCGTTTCAAAGGCCACCTTTAACAAGGCTAACTCGGAGGGAGCCAAGTTCCGGTGGGGATCGATGCACCGTGAACGAAGCTTCCGATTCTTTGAAGGAGAGATTGACTACGACTCCGGTCCTGACTCTTCCCGAGGGACCGGATGGGTATGTTATTTATTGTGATGCTTAAATGTTGGATTGGGGTGTGTATTGATACGACGGGAAAAGGTTATAGCATATCTTCCCGACACTCAAGAAGCACGAAAAGAATTATCCCACCCATGATCGGAGCTCGCGGCGGTGATTCATACTACGAAGATATGGAGACATTATTTATATGGCGTTCATGTTGATATCTATACAGATCTACAAGAGCCTCCAATATATCTTTAAGCGAAAAGAGCTGAATTTGCGGCGGAGAAGATGGTTAGTGCCGAAGGATTATGATGTTGATATTCTATACCATCCGGGAAAGCCAATGTGGTAGCGGATGCTCTCAGAAATCTATGGGCAGCCTAGCGGACGTGCCATCGAAAAAGAAAGAAATACCATGAAATTCATCGAGTTGTGTCTTGGAGTCCGTTTGGCCGAATCTGGAGATACTGGGATTTCTGTTCGAGAAGTTGCTGAATCTTCTATTCTGGAAGAAATAAAGTGCCGCCAATATGAAGATCCTGTTCTGGTGCAGTACAGAGACACAGCCCGTGAAAAGGAGAAGACTCCGTTCGAGATTACATCGGATGGAGTATTATTACACAAGGGGATGTGTGCGTGCACCGAGGTTGCGAGCTACGGCGACGAGGTTATGGGCGAGGCACATTACGCCGTTATTCATCCGAGCTACAAAAATGTATCACGACCTCAGATGTCTGTATTGGTGGGACGGTATGAAGAAGGATATAGCAGAATTCGTCGCTCAGTGCCCAAATTGTCAGCAGGTTAAGATCTAGCACCAGAAGCCCGGTGGACTATTGCAGGAGATGGAGATTCCGATGTGAAAGTGGGAAATAATTAATATGGACTTCATTACGGGTTTACCTCGCACTCCACGGAAGTATGATTCCATGCGGGTTATCGTTGACGAGTGACAAAATCAGCTATTTCCTCCCGATCGATCGGACTACTACTCGGTGGTTTATGCCGGATTATATATTAAGGAGATAGCAAGACTTCACAGAGTTCCCATATCTATCATCTCAAACGAGAGGTGCCCGAGTTCTGACTAATTTGCACTGGAGATCATTTCAAGAAGGATTGGGGACCCGGGTAAGTCTTAGTATAGCATTCCATCCTCGGTCGACGGACGGGCGGCGTACTATCAGACGCTAGAAGATATATTACGGTTGTGTTATTGATTTCGAAGGTAGGATGATCATCTTCCATTGATTGAATTTGCTTATAATAATAGCTACCACTCCAAGAGTATCCGAGATGGCACCGTACGAGGCGTTGTATGGCGAGAAAATGCGGTCACCAATCGAGCTGGTTCGATGTTGGCGAAACTAAATTAATTCGTCCAGGATATGATCCAATGACGATTGACAAGGTAAAGCTTATTCGGGAGAGACTATTAGCGGCTGATCGACGAGTAAATCGTATGCAATCGACGTCGGCACTTGGAGTTCCGGGTTGGTGATTAGGTATTCGAAGGTATCACCTATGAAAGGTGTTATGAGATTCGGCAAGAAAGGAAGCTCGGTCAAGATATATTGGGCCTTATCGAGGTTATTCGGAGAATAGGTAAAGTTGCCTACGAATTGGATGCTTGGTGATTTGGGAGCGATGCGCGGTTCCATGTTTCTATGCTTCGTAAATGCATTGGTGACCTTCCGAATATTTCCTGTAGATGACGTCCGGGTCACGGGAGCTATCCTACGAAGAGCGACTGTATAGCTATATAGGATCGGCAGGTAAGGAGGTTGCGGAACAAGGATGTGGCTTCTTGGGTGCCGTGGCGGAACAACAATCGTGAAGAGATGACCTGGGAAGCTGAGGAGCAGATGAAGAAGAAGTATCCTCACTTATTTCCGGTTCCCACAGGTAATCTAAGTTCTTTACTTGATTATGTTGATCAATAAATGAATTGTGTGCAATAGTTACAAAAGAACTCCCCCGAACTATTTGTAAGGCCCGTAAGGTTAGTTTAACATTCGAGGACGAATGTTCTAAAGGGGGAGAGGATGTTATATTCCGTATTTTGAACAACGGGACAACTTGAGTGAATTACGATAAGCTGGGGACAAGACTATCCCGAGATACGAAGTAGAGACTTTTGTATGTTTTAAAGGCTTAAGTTGTGTATGATTTTATTGGTATGGAAATGTTAAGGAAACATTTGGAGTCAAATTCCATTTTTGGAAAGTATTCTATTTTTGGAAAGTTGAAAATTCAACAAAAAAAAAAAAAAATACGGCACCATGTGGCCGGCCACCTTGGTGTGGGCCATGGCCACATGGATGGTGAATGCTTAATATTTAAAAGATGACTTAGTCATCTTGTTCAACAATTCCATTCTAGAAAAATCAAGAAAAACTTGGAAGAGAAAGAGAGAGGGTTTCGGCCATAGGTGCCAAAAATTAAGAGCATAATCTAGCCAAGAAAAAAATTGTTTCTTCAAGCAAAATTACTAATTGAAGGGTGCTTATTAGCGTGGAAGTGTTGTTAGAAGCGATAGATTACTCGTTTTCATCCTTGGCCAACTTTAGGCAAGTTGAGAAGTTGGAGAAGAAAGGTGAGTTTTAATCTTGTTTTATATGTTATGAATGGTTTATATGTGTTGTAGTATGCTAAAATGGAAGAAATTCATGATAGAAACCAAGTTGAAGTTGAGGCCGTGTACATAGTGTTGGCCGTGTGTGTGTATGCTGTGTTGGAAGTAATGAATTAATTCTAGTTAGCATGTTTTGATTATTGTAGTGTGAAGAAAAGAATGATAATCATCTATATGTGTGTATGGGGTGTTGGCCGAATAGGTCCCCCTTTGTGTAGTTGAGAATGAACAAATCATCGTTAGTATTTTCGTTGTCGTCGTTAGGGATTCTATGATGAAAAATGCAAGTTTAATGACTCAAATTGATGTTAGGATGATTGTGGGCTGATTTGGAAGTTAATGTGTTTTTAATGTAATTTTTGTATTTATGGAAGTGACATTGTTAAAGTGTGGATTATTGGTGTAATTTATGAATGTGGAAATGAAGAATGTGTGTGGTGTTGCTCTCGGGTTTGGGCTGATTTTCGGGTGAAGTGGAGCCTTGTTTGGGTTGTTGGGAAAATTGTGTGAATTGGTTAAAGCGTTCTTGAATATTGTTTGAATGGTTTCGGATTAGTAATCGAATGTAAGAACGTTGATATTGGTTTGAATGTAAGTAGTTGAAGTGAGTATATTGAAATATTATGCATGTTGTTGAATGTTATTGGAATATTATGAATGTCGCTGAAGTTATGAAGAAAAGAGTGTTTAATGTTAAAAATGTATTTTGAATTGATTATTGATGTTGTAGTTTGGCTGTTGGTGTTGTTGTTGTTGAATTTGGCCGAGTTGAAATCTCGGGGTTGGTGTATTTACAGGGGAAATGCTGCCCAAATTTCTGTAGAATTTGATGTTTATTTGGAATTGAATGCCTAAATGCTTATAGTTAATGTTCGGTATATTGGCGTTATGTAGATCTTGGAGTGCCCGAGGCTAGAGGCTTGACTTAGCTTGCGAGCGGATGAGGTATGTGAAGCCTAATCTTTCTTTCTTTTGGCATGTCCTAGTCTTAATTAGGTTGTGATACGAGCCGCGGGGTGACTCCACTCTCGAGATCCGAGCTTATATACGCATCTTATTCGCTCCTAAAGACTTACTCTCTTAATGAATCCTAACTAAGGTCCTTATGTTTTCATTTGATTGAATTTCAAAAGTTTTGTAAAGAATTTTGCTTTTAAAAGATTCCGAAACTACGAACGCTCGTAACTTTCGTAAACGAGCTCGGATCGCCCCGAAACTTTCGTAGGGGATTCCATAAGGCATAACATCCCCTAACTTCCATAAGCGGGCTCGGATGGGGTTGACACCCGTCCGTGGGTCCCGCAACCCTTTCTATGTCCGTTCTTAATGACCTTCCGGAAAGACTTAGTATTACTTTCATCTTAACTCCCGAGCATGGATTTCTTATTTATTTAATGAGTTTGTGATTATGATTTTATGCATATTGTTACTCACGACTCCGCTCGTGCATATGGTTAGTACTTCCTTGTCGGATCCGAGCCGGTTATGTTCGTGCGCACTTTGATATATTCGGAGTATGATGTGTCCGTACGCGAGTCCCTTTGGCCGGGGGCCGTGTATATTTGGCGTTACGGGGTGTTACGGCGTTATGATGTGGTATGATATGTCGGGTTTCGGAGATATGAAATCTTCGGGATGATGTGGTATGGCGCCATCGACAGGCGGGCGACCATCGTTCTAAGAGCCTATGCATAATTTATGTTTTTAAACTAAATGTTTGACATTTTGCATATTGCACTCATTTTCTGTATCTTCTGTTTCGATTATGATACTGTTACTGTATTTCTTGCTTTGCATACTCGGACATATTCGTACCGACCCCTTTCTTCGGGGGGCGTGTTTCATGCCCGCCAGTACGGATGCTCGACTTGGTGATCCACCTACCTAGGACACACACACAATGCATTTACGGGAGTGCTCCTTCATCCGGAGCCTATATTTTGGTACATATACTTTTCTGTTGCATAGTATATATTCATTCAGGGATACGACGGGGCCCTGTCCCGTCATATGATTTTGTTACTCTGTTTAGAGGTCTGTAGACATGTATGTGGGTTATGATATGCTATGTACATTACGACAGCCTCGCTGGCTTTTGTGACACATGTTGGCTATTATGCGCTAATCTGAGATCATGTGTGATTATTTATATTTATGCGAATTAGTATGTTAGTTCTGAGTGTCAGGTGCGTATGAGTGTCCAATTCGGACACTAGTCACGGCCCACGGGGTTGGGTCGTGACACCTATAATGGTATAGCTAATGTTGATACGAATTCCTTTGAAGGTATAGACGAGCGCATTAAAGGAGAACGAGCAAGCGATAGAATAGTTAAACGACAAAGGTATGTGAGGCTAGTCCTTTCTTTCTGAGGCATGAGTCCTACGGCATGAATTTCCTCTCTTATTATGAATGTTCCATCTTCAAGAAGACTATGAATCATTGTTCATGAATAGCCATACGAGATAAGAGATATGCTACGATTATGATAATGATAAGCTTAAGTCTAGAGATGCTATAGCTTATGATATGATGTTCCAATTAAGCTAATGAAACTATCTATAGCCCATCGATGTTGATCCTTGTATGCACTCACCTTATGTTTGATCCTTCAAGGTGGGGCAGAATACTTACGAATGTTCCATAATGAAGTCGGGGGTCCACGACCTTACGTCACCCCGATAGAGTATGGTTATCCATGAGTCTCTATGCATGTACTATGATGAGTTATGATAAGTATATTATGATAAGCATATGATGATGAGCATATGATGATATTACACCGCGCCTATTCGGTACAGGCGGTCACCGCCAAGGCGAGAGCGTGACTATACACCGTGGCCGGATGGCGGGCGGACACCACTAGTGGGCGGCATGAGATGATACCCCGGACGCGGGAGGCCTGGATGTGGGCTAATGCTAATGCTAATGTTATTGATTATCACACCGTACCTATATGGTCGGGCGGTTTATACATTTATACATATATGATATGATGATGAGTATGAAAGTAAGCCGTTACGCATTACTCCCTTTATGATTCGGTCGATCGCAGATTGCTCTTCATTGATGCCTCCTTATTTCATTGATATCTTATTATTGTTTATGCCTTACATACTCAGTACAATATTCGTACTGACGTCCTTTTCTTCGAGCGCTGTGTTCATGCCCACAGGTAGACAGGGAGGTGATCCAGACTCATAAGAGCTAGCGGCTGATTTGAGAGCACTCCATTTTCCGTAGGTGCCGTTGATTATTCTTTTGGTAGATATATGTATATATCTATGATTGGGCACGACGGGGCCCTGTCCCATCCATATGTCTAGTACTCTAGTAGAGGCTCGTAGATACGCAGTGTGGGTAGTATGGTCCCATAGTCCTCATGTATGTGCATGTATGTATATTATTTTGATAGCCGAAGGGCTTATGTTTATAAAAGTAAATATGTTTCAAATGTTAGTAAATCGTTATGATTATGAGCATATGTTATGAGTGAGAGCAGATGAGCAGTAGAATGAGCGGTGTTCGGTGGTTAGCCCCGGATACCCGTCATGGCCCGTGGCTCGGGTCGTGACACAGAGTTTCCCTTGTAATATGGCACTATCGTCTTGTCACAACATTCCACAATAACATTGCCTCACAGGGCCACAACACAATAGCAATAGGATTTGGCCACACACGACCCAAAAGCATAAATAGGAAACATACATACCTCATAATATCGATGTTTCATCTTGAATCTCTTCCGGGGGCTGAAATAAGCGCGGGTATTTGGATTTCATACTCTCTTCCGCCTCCCAAGTCATTTCTTCTCGGTTGTTATTTCGCCATAAGACTTTAACTGAAGCTACTTCCTTATTTCGAAGTCTCCGTACTTGCCTGTCTAATATGGCAATGGGCACTTCTTCATAGACTAGCTTTTACGTACTTGGACATCATCTATTGGAACAATCCTCGTAGGATCTCCAACACACTTGCGGAGCATTGAGACATGGAAAAGCTGGATGGACCGATTAAAGTTCTAAAGGCAAGTCCAATTCATAAGCTACTTGACCCGCCTCCGGATAATCTTATAGGGTCCAATGTATCGAGGACTTAACTTTCCTTTCTTACCAAACCTCATCACACCTTTCATTGGTGACACCTTCAAAAATACCCAATCATCAACTTGAAATTCTAAGTCTCGCCGGCGGTTGTCCGCATAAGATTTTTGGCGACTTTAAGTACGTCAATAATCGATCTCGGATCACCTTGACTTTTTCTACCGCTTCTTGAATCAACTCGGGGCCTATTATTTGTATTCTCCTATTTTAAACCATCCAATTGGAGACCTGCACTTCCTTCCATATAAAGCTTCATACGGAGCCATTTGAATACTGGAATGGTAGCTATTGTTATATGCAAACTCAATTAGAGATAAGTGGTCATCCCAACTACCACCAAAATCTAGGACGCATGCTCGTAGAATATCTTCCAAGGTCTGAATGGTACGTTCAGCTTGCCCATCGTACGATTTGCAGATGAAATGCCGTGCTGAGCTTTACTTGAGTACCTAGACCTTCTTAGAAGGATTTCTAGAACTTAGCTGTAAATTGCGCTCCTCTATCTGTGTAATGGATATCGGAACACCATGGAGTCGCACAATCTCCTTGAGATACAACCTTGCATAATCTCCTGCTGAGTATGTGGTTCTGACTGGAAGAAAATGAGCTGCTTTCGTGAGTCTGTCCACGATCACCCATATGGAATCATATTTACCTCGGGAGCGGGGTAACCCCACAATAAAATCCATGTTGATCACTTTCCATTTCCACGTAGGGATTTCCATTGCTTGCAATAATCCTCCTGGCTTTTGATGTTTGATTTTCACTTGCTGGCAATTTGGACATTGGGCTACAAATTCTGCTATGTCTTTCTTCATCCCATCCCAACAATAAATTAACTTGAGATCATGATATATCTTTGTTGCTCCTGGATGAATAGAATATCGAGAATAATGAGCTTCTTCTAGAATTCGGTGACGTAATCTTGCAACATTCGGGACACATAGTCTGCCTCGGTATCTAAGAATTCCATCTATAGAAGTTTCAAATGGAGACTTCTCTTTTTCATGAAATGTGTCTCTATAATGGCTCAACTGAGGATCTTCGTATTGCCGCTCTTTCACTTCCATATTCAAGGACGAAACTATGGGATTATTAATACCAATTCCTGCACTTCCTGAATCAACTAGACGCACTCCAAAATTAGCTAGTTGGTGGAGCTCATGAATTAATTCTTTCTTCCCCGGAGGAACCTCACATAGACTGCCCATTAATCGGCGGCTAAGCGCATCAGCTACTACATTTGCCTTTCGGGGTGGTATAAAATACTCACATCATAATCTTTCAATAATTCTAAGCACCGCCTCTGCTGCAGATTCAACTCCTTCTGTTTGAAAATGTATTAGAGACTCTTGTGATCTGTATAGATATCGACATGCACACCATACAAGTAATGTCTCCACATCTTTAATGCATGAATAACTACAGCCGGTTCGAGATCATGAGTTGGGTAGTTTTTTTCATGTTTTCGCAGCTGTCTCGAAGCATAAGCGATGACTTTACCGTGCCGCATTAACACACATCCTAACCCAACACCGGAAGCATCACAATATACAACATAACCATCTGGCCCTTCTGGGAGTGTTAAGACTGGAGCTGAAGTTAACCTATCCTTCAATTCCTGAAAGCTACGCTCATAAACATCATTCCACTAAAATTTAGCCGACTTGTGGGTTAGCTTCGTCAATGGGGCTGAAATAGATGAAAATCCCTCTACGAACCTTCTATAGTAACCTGCCAATCCCAGAAAACTACGAACTTCTGTAGGCGTCGTAGGCCTTGGCCAAGTCTTCACAGCTTCAATTTTCTCGAGTATCAACTCTAATGCCATCATCGAAATAACATGACCCAAAATGTCACAAAATTCAGCCAAAACTCACACTTTGAAAATTTTGCATACAATTCTCGAGTTCGAAAAATTCTAAGAACAATACATAAATGGTCTGAATGTTCTGATTCTGTGCGAGAGTATACCAGAATGTCGTCAATGAATACTATTACGAATAGATCTAAGAGAGGCCTGAATACATTATTCATCAAATTCATGAACACTGCCGGAGCATTGGTTAACCCAAATGACATTACCCGAAATTCATAATGGCCATATCTCGTTCTGAAAGCTGTTTTGGGAATATCTTCTTCTCTAACTCTCACTTGATGATAACCCGACCTCAAGTCTATTTTAGAAAACCACTTGGCACCTTGTAACTGATCAAACAAATCATCAATCCTTGGGAGGGGATATTTGTTCTTTATCGTCACCTTATTCAACTGCCTATAATCGATGCACATTCGTAGGGAGCCATTTTTCTTTCTTACAAATAGAACAGGTGCTCCCCACGGTGATGAACTGGGTCTAATAAACCCCTTCTCAAGCAAATCTTTCAACTGTGCCTTTAGCTCTTTCAATTCATCCTGAGCCATCCGGTAAGGGGAATAGAAATAGGCTTGGTGTCCGAAACACATCAATAAATAAATCAATTTCTCTTTCTGGTGGAAGGGCTGGAAGTTCATCTGAAAATACATCCGAAAATTCATTCACTACCGGAAAGGATTGGAAAGTTGGCGACTTTGCTTCGGTGTCATGAACTCGGACTAAGTGATAAATATAGCCCTTAGCTATCATCTTTCTTGCCTTAAGGTAGGAAATAAACCTACCTCTAGAGATGTTGTATTACCCTTTCATTCAAGCACGGAGCTCTCCCTGAATTGAAATCGAACTACTTTCATTCGGCAATCAACATTAGCATAACATGAGGCCAACAATCCATACCCATAATCACATCGAAATCTAACATTTCCGGCTCAACTAAATCGGCTTTTTAGTCGGCGGCCGCATATCACAATTACACAATTTTTGTACACTTTTCTAGCTATCACGGGATCACCAACTGGAGTAGATACCTCAAAAGGTTTAATTGGCTCGGGTTTCACCCCAATACGACTAGCAACATACGAAGTAATATAAGATAGGGTAGAATCTGGATCTATCAATGCATACACATCGTGGGAAAATACTGATAATGTACCTGTAACCACATCCAGGGAGGACTCAAGATCCTGTCATCCGGCTAAAGCATACATACGGGCCGAGTGGCACACGAGTAGATGCTCCCCTCGGCCTCTACCTCGGCCGTTGGGAATGCGGGGGAGTCTGCCCTACCGGGCGCACTGAAGAAGAACCGGCCGCTGATCCTGTGGGCTGAATCCCAACTCTACCACTCATCGACGGGCAATCCCGCATCATGTGCCCAACCTGGCCACAGGCGTAGCAAGAATTTGAACCTTGGCGACACTGTCCGGAATGTAATCTACCGCACTGGCTGCATCGCGGTATTGGGGGTCTCCTCTGGGTATAATCACCCCCAAACTGGGAACCTGAGACCCTCAAACTCTGACCCCGTCCTGAATGAAAGGAGCGATCAAATCACCTACCCGAAAATCGTGGAGGTGCACTAGTCGCCGACTGGCCTGAGTGTCTAGGATATGACTGCCTTGATCCCCCTCTATAATCACTACCTGCCCCCATAGATCTGGCCCTCTTGCTTTGCCCTCTTTCAATATCACGATCACCCCTTTGCGGATGTTGTTGTTCTTCTAAGTTCTGGGCATGGGCTTGAATGCAGAAAATATCCATCCCATCTTGCAATGAAGCCGTCAAGCAGTCCTTGAACAAATGTGGCCCTAATCCACTCACAAATCTATGCACCCGATCTCCCATGTCGGCCACCATAGTCGGGGCATATCTAGCCAATGAGTTAAATCGAAGGCTATACTCCCGGGCACTCATATTTTCTTGCTTCAGATTTAAGAACCTATCCGCTCTAGCTCGGCGGACCTCGGGTGGCAAATGGTGGCGAACGAAGGCATCTATGAATTCTTGCCAAACGGGAGGAGGCGCATTCTCTTTTCTTGATGATATCCAATTATTGTACCATAATACCGCCACATCTCGAAGTCCATAAGATGCCAACTCCACAGATTCAGTTTTGGAGGCATGAATAATCTTTAATGTTCTCAACATTTCATCGATAAAACTTTGCGGGTCTTCATCCGGCTTTGACCCGAAGAACTCCGGAGGATTCAAACTCATAAAATCACGGGCTCTGGTACTAGCTGCCCGATCACTTGGACCCGCATTTTGCGCCGTGCACGGCGGCAACTAACTGCGTCAATAGATGAATAGTCTCGGTCACTTGTTGACCCGAAGTAGCCGGTGGAGGAACTGGAGGCATAGGAGCTGGAGCTGAAGCCCCTTCTTGTTCTTCTATAATAGGCGGAGTAGAAGAAGCATTAGATGGAGCCTCATTATGTGATTTACCCTCTTCTACATTCATTTGTGGCTCTCTTTCTACCCGCTTTTTCATCGTAATCTTGCCCTTTTGGGCGGCTGTAGCTTTTCCCTTTAGCGGCATTTCTGAAATCATAGCACACTATTAGCGAGGAGAAAATATTATACACGGCTCTATCGCACGATCTCATAAGATGAAGAATTGTCATTTTTCCTAAATGCCCTGTAGCCTCCTGTTTATTAGTGTGGCGTGCAACACACCATAAACAAGACTCTACTAGACACGGCTCGTAGACACTTCTTAGGACTGAACCTGGCTCTGATACCACTTTTGTCACAACCCGGCTAGGGGCCATGACGGGTACCCGGGGCTAACCACCGAGCACCACTCATTCTATTACTCATTATACACATCAAGCATTCATTCATTGATCTTATACTCAAATCGTAGGAAAATCATTTTTCACTTGAAACATATTTACTTTATATACATAAGCCCTTTGGCTATCAAAATCAAAATAATTCATATACATACGAGGAGAAACCGTGAGACCATACTACCCATACATACGTATCTACGAGCCTCTACTAGAGTACTAGACATAGGTATGGGATAGGACCCCGTCATGCCCAAAATACATGTATATACACAAAAGAATAAGTCAATGGCACCTCCGGAACAAAGGAGTGCTCTCAAGATCGCCTAATAGCTCCTACGAGTCCGGATCACCTCCCTGTCTACCTGTGGGCATGAACACAGCGTCCAAAAAAAATGGACGTCAGTACAAACATTGTACTGAGTATGTAAGGCATCAACAATAATACTACACTAATGAAATAAGGATGCATCAAATAAGGAGCAACCTGCAACTGACTGTCAATTACAAAAAGAATAATGCATGCTGGCTTACTTCATAATCATCATCATATCATGTATGCATATATGTATAAGCTGCCCGACCTTATAGGTACGGTGTGATAATCATTAGCCCGCATCCAGGCCTCCCGCGTCCGGGGGTACCATCTCATGCCGCCCACTAGTGGTGTCTGCCCATGCCATCTAGACATGGTGTATACGCTGCCCGCCTTAGCGGTGTATGCCGGATATATAGGCACGGTGTAATATCATCATCATATACTCATCATAATGCATGCATAGAGACTCAAAGACAACTATACTTTATCTGGGTGACATAAGGTCGTGAACCCCCGATTTCGTTTTAGAGCACTCATAATCATTCTGCCTCACCTTGAAGGAATTAGCATATAAGGTGAGTGTATACAATAAACAACATCAATGGATCGTAGTTAACATTATTAGCTTTGTAGAAATATCGTATCATGAACTTTAGAATCTATAGACTTAAGCTCATCATCATCACTATCGTGTTCGTAATGTATCTCATATTTCATATGGCTATTCATAAACATAGACTCTTAGCTTTCCGGAATGTAGGAGATTCATGGAGAAGGAAGGAAAATCATGCCATAAGATTCATGTCTTAGAAATAAAGGACTAGCCTCACATACCTTTCGTTTAACTATTCTATCGCTTGCTCGTTCTCCTTCAATGCCCACGTTTCTACCTTCAAGAGAATTCGCATTAACATTAGCTAATCGACTATAAGAACGTGCTTACTAAAGCTAAAGAAAATTGGGCAGCATTTCCTTTATTTATACAACATTCCTCATATTACATATCAACTCCCAATCATCCATAACAACATTCACAATATTATAGGCAACAATCATCATTCATCTACATTATCCACATTTCACAATTCACTTCAATTCCTCCACAATCATGGTGATAGTTCACTATTGCGTTTTCTAACATATAATACTTATCCCATGTTCTAAATGGCATTTACAACATACTTATAATCACAACATCTCAATAATCATGGCTCATTCCAAACTACTACTCAAAAAGGACACTATTCTTACTTTCATGACCCATTTCCTATTTCCTTCTACAATCCAAGTGCTTCAACTTTTCAATACCTCAAACAACATGGAAATACCATAAAACTCACCTTAGATAATGGAAGAATAATCCTTGAGTGTAAATACTCTTCTTGCACCAAAACCCTAGTTCACTTCCGTTGAAATTTCTTGGCTTGGATGAACTTTAATGAGCTTCTTACACTTAACTCTCTTGGTTTGATGAAGTTGATCTTGAATCTCTCTTGAGTTCTTATGGAAGAAGTGTGTGGAACCCTTTAGAATCCTTGAGAGAGATGAAGAAGTGTGGAAATGAAATTAGTGAAGTGGGATCACATTTATATAATTGAACTTAACTCAGCCCGTCGGGACTTCCACGGACACTTATACAGTCTGTATAACATTGCACGGCCCGTATAAGTGGTCGTGGTTCACCACTAAGCAAACATAATATCTGTTGGGTGTTATACGGACCCTTATACGGACCATATAATGTTATACGGATCGTATAAGTCGGTCGTATAACCCCTTTTCCTTGAAATGATCTCCGTCGTTCGTTTGATCTCCAATCCTTATGGAACCTTCTTAACACTTGTTTAACACCTCATTAACAATCTAAGGGACATTATAACTCTTCTCCAAAACATCATTAAGCCATCATTAATTCGGTACTCGTAAATCTTGTCCGACAGATAACATATACCTTGCTTTCCTTAACAACTTTCGTTTCCTACCTCAATTGTCTTTGAAATCTCATTTAGAATCATCAAATCTTATTTCTTACTTATCAAAACATCATATACGTCATGCCCTTCATTAGTATATTCAATTTACGTTAACGGGAAATTTTTGGGGTGTAACAGCTACAGTGCGGGACACGCGCAGCTTCAGGGCGCGACACGCGCGCTACAGTGCGCTGAAGGTTCTAGGTCAATGTAAACCGACCCTGGACCAAAATAAAAAGGGGATTTACCCCTTATTTTCATTCAACCACCTCCCCAAACCTTCCCTAACACCCTAGAACATTCTCCCAACTTCCTCCATAAAATTTTAGCCCAAATCAAGTGAAACCCCGAGATTTAGGCTCGGAAAGCGTACAAGGTCTTGTAGTTCTTGTTCTAAACAACGAATCTCGACGAATCAAAGGAGGCCACCGAAGATAAATAAGATTTCAAGCTCTACCAACCTTGATGGAGGTAAGGATATTCCTTACTATGGATATTATGAATTGTATCATGAAAATTTAGTTGTTAAAGCATCGTAAAGTCTAGTGATTGGTTGAGAAATTGAGGAAACATCGTGTGGGATGTTTTATTGAGCATATTGATATTGATGATAATGTTGTTGATATTGGTATTGCTATTGTTGTTGTTTTGTTGGTATTGTGATTTCGGACTAGGGATATAAACAGGAGAGATGTTGCCCGAATTCCAGCAGATTCTAAGAGAATTTAATTTTAAGAAAAGCATATGACGATAAGCTTAGCAATAGTATAAATTCTCTTAAATGTAGATTTACGAGCTTGGGAGGATAAGCGTTAAGTAGTTAAAGTTAAGGCGACCGTAAAGGTATGTTAAGGCTAGTCCCTTTCTTTCTAAAGGCATGATTCTTTTCTTATGAACCTATACGTATTTTCCATAATATCCTATTTCCCAAAAAGCTAGAAGTTCATGATTTTCAAAATTCTTGTGATACTAGAGATGGATGTTTTCTACGATGATAATGATGATGAGGATGATTCCAATTTAGAGATTCCAAAGCTTATGGTTTTGATGCTATCACGAGATTGTTGAGTTTATTTCATGAATTTCTTGATTTTATTCATTGTTGTTGATCTCACCTTATGATAATGGTTCCTTCAAGGTGAGATATGCCAATGATGTTAGCTCCATAATGGAAATCGGAGGTTTACCGACCTTATGTCACTCCAATGAATTTAGAAATGTGTTCTTAAGGAATGGTTTGTAGGATATGAATAGTGAGCTAGTAGAAGATCCCTAATGACGTATTTAATGCTAGAAGAGAGGTTTATGATGTATCTCAAACCTTGAGGTTTAGTTAATCGGGAAGAAGTCCTAGTGGCTCAGAAATATGCTTATAAGTCTTATGTGATCATGTAAGCATTAACAGATAAGTGATGACCATGAGAAGCGCTTAGAAGCTAATAGGTAAAGAATGAATACTAGAAGTATATAAAGGGTACCTATAGGGGATATTTGGATTAGGCTGCACGTTCCACAGCACATGCATTCATATTTACCACTGGTCTGCAGCCAGTTGGGTAGTTATACCATCGAGCTACGGCCAGTCGGGTAGATATGTATTTACCACCATGCTACGGCTGGTTGGGCAGTTATATCACCGAGCTACGGCCAGTCGGGCAGATATGTATTTACCACCATGCTACGGCTGGTTGGACAGTTACCACCGTGCTACGGCCGGTTGGGTAGATATGTATTTACCACCATGCTACGGCTGGTTGTGTTATATCCCGTATTTTGTACATTGGGACATTCCGAGCTAACTATGGAAAGTTAAGGACAGGACTATTCCGGGATACGAGGTTGAGACTTTTAATGTTATATCCCGTATTTTTGTACGTTGGATTATTCATAATGGCGAGGTGGGATCCACATGTCGAGATTTTTTTTTGACATATGACAAGTTATATGAATAATATATGTGAAGTTAAACACAACTCAAGAAGGACTCTTGAGCCAAATCAAAGTGGAAGTCCTCCAAGCAAATATTTTTAAGTAACGTTTTCGGGTGATCTGACTTTGAGGGGCAGAAACGGCATTATAAGTTTGGAATTTGGAAAAATACCAAAGATAGAAGTTGTAGATAATTGAATTAGCTTTCCAACCATAGGTCGTGGGCCCACAGGTAACATCGGGATAAGGAGATATGAATATTTTAAAGTAGAAAGGTCGAGCTGAACAGTGGATTCGACCCAACCCGATTCCAAGTCGGGTCAGGCCCAATACCCATGCCATTTAAGTAAAATTTTCAGCTTTCTCCTTCATTTTTCAGACCAAAACGTCCAGAATTTTTAGAGATGGAGAGAGAGAGAGGAGAGGTAGAGAGAGAAACTAAATTTTGACCACAATCTAAGCCCCGAATCGCGAAGCTCATGAAGAGAAAAAGTATTGTACGTTGCGTTGCCTTCAATTTGGGCTAAAAATCAGCCAAGAAGAAGAGGGTGACGTGCGGGCTGCATACTTAAGGTAAGACTAAGGTCCCTTTTTCATTGTTAACAAGTTTAATTAGAGTTTTAACGGATTAGAACGGAGAAAATAGTGTTATAAACTAGTTTGTTATTTTGTTGAGATTTATGGATTAAGGGGCTGTTTTATGTGGGTTAAATGGTTGGAATTAGCTGTGTTATGGATGTTTTGAATGTGTTGTAGTGTGTAAAAATGGATGGAAATCATGATATGTTGTGTGTTGAAGTGTGGCCGTATAGGGGTTTGGGTAGACTATGGTGGACTAATTTTATTTAGTATATTAGTTGATGATTGTTGTGGATTATATGATGAAGATGAAGGTTTAATGATTTAAATTGAAGTTGTAATTGTTTGTGGGTTGTTGTAAAAGTTAATGTGATTTTAGCATAGTTTCTTGAATTTGTGAGAATTATGTTGTCAATGTGTGGATCGTGGTGTAGTTAATGAATTTGGAAAAAAAGAAATGTGTTATCGTTGTTCTTATGGAATTTGAGAGGTTTCGGGTGATATTGCCCATTGGTTGGATTGCTTGTGTGAATTGTTAAAGTGTTCATGAATATCGTTTGGAAGGTTTCGGGTTAGTATTTGAATGTATAAGCATTGGTGTTGGCTTGATCATATGTAGTTAATTTGAATATAAATGGAATGTTGTCGAATTATGTAGAAAGAGTTATTGACGTTAGAATGCATTCTGAATTGATTGTTGATGTTGTTGGTGTGGTTGTTGGCATTGTTGTTGATGAATTTGGCCGAGTTGAATTCTCGGGGTTGTTGTATTTATAGGGGAAATGCTGCCTAAATTTTTGTAGAATTTGGTGTTCGCTTGGAATCGGGTTCCTAAATGCTTTTAGCTAATGTTTGGTATTTAATGATGTTGTTGTAGATTTGGGAAGCCAAGACTTAAATTTGGATTAGCTTAGGAAGCGGACAAGGTATGTAAAGCTAACCTTTCTTTCTCTTGGCATGTCTTAGTTGTAAGTAGACTATGACACGAGTCTCGGGGTAACTCCATTCTTAAGATCCGAGCCCGTATACGATTCTTATTCACTCCGATGTTAATGTTCTTAATACGGTCAAATTATGGTTCTTAAGTCTTTTGTATAGTTGGATTTCAAGTATTGCATAAAGAATGTTGTCTTAAAAAGATTAAAGTAACTACGAACAACCGTAACTTTCATAGACGAGCTCGGATCGTTTCGAAACGTTCGTAGGAGATTCTATTATGAATAAGGTCTCCAACTTTTATCGATGGACTCGGATTGGTTTGATACTCGTCCGTGGCCCCGAGACTTTCCTTTGTGTAGTGCTAATGACTTTTGAAAGGATTTAGTGCAACTATCGTCTTAAACTTCAGACGTCGACTACCTACTTCTCTATCGAGTTTGTAAAGACGATTATGCCCCTAATTTCCTTAAGTTATTTCATATGGTTTGATACGTATCTATGAGTCCTAAATTTCTATTGGATATGTTCTCGAACGACACTCGGAAGAACCTTGATTTGACTATCGCCTTGGTTTTTAAATGACGGCGTACTTGATTATTCTATCGAGTCTTTGAATTTTTTTTTTAAATTGCATATGGTTACTCACGACTGCGCTCGTGCATTACGTATTTACATCCTTCACCGAGTCCGGGCCGATTTTGTTTCGTGCGCACTATGATATATTCGGAGTATGATGTGTTCGGTTCGCCGAGCCTCGCCGGAGGGCCGGTAACGAGTATATTTGGCGTTATGATGTGTTATGGCGTTATGATGTGCTATGTGATATGTCGGGTTGGGAGATATGAAATCTTCTGGTGTATGATGTGTTATGGCGCCAATGACAGGCGGGCGACCATATTCTAAGAGCCCCATGCATGATTTATGTTTTTTATGAGTAAGCATTTTGATATTTTGGATATTGCATTTAGTTTACTGTATCTTACTTGGTTTTGATTATGACCACATTTACTATATTTCATGCTTTGCATACTCGGTACATATTCCGTACCGACCCCTTCTTCGAGTGCGTTTCATGCCGCGCGGTACGGATACTTATTTGGATGATCCACCGACTTAGGACTCATTCGTTGTCTTGGAGCGCTCCGTTGTTCTCGGGAGCCTATACTTTGATCCGGATTACTTCCGATTATTGTATATATGTATATGTTTATTCACGGGTACGGCGGGGCCCTGTCCCGTCATATGATTCTGTTATTATTCTTAGAGGTCTGTAGACATATATGTGTGGGTTGTGGGTAATCACTTTCGGTTGTGTCCGTATGATTTGTGTTTGGACGTCCCCCTATACTATGATAGCCTTATCGGCTTATGTGTGATGTCATCTGACAAAATGCGATTGTGATACGTGCATACATTTGTGACACCTTTGGGGCGACGTTTCACTCATTCTGAATGTATATGATATTTGCCTACTGTATAAGTTATCCGTATGTTATTTCTGATTAATGGGTGTGTACGGGTGCCCAGTTCGGGCAATAGTCATGGCCTACGGGGTTGGGTCGTGACAAAAGTGGTATCAAAGCGGTTCGTCCTCGGATTGTCTACAGGCCGTGTCCTGCAGAGTCTTGTTTGTGGTGTGAAGCCGGCCACACTCATAAACGGGAGGTCACGGGGGCATTTAGGAATCAGTGACCCTCTTTCTGTCTTAGATCGTGCGATAGAGCCAAGTCATAGGAAATGAGATTCTCCGTACTAACCTTTGATTTCGCGAGAAAGACGACATCGACGGAAGGAAGCGATTGACGATCTTTTGGAAGTTACAAAGCAAGCAGGTAAGTAAAGGTACGAAAGGCATATGTTGACTAAGGCATTAAAGTACGATTGAAATGTAAAGTCAAAAAAATTGGAAGGGAAAAGTAAACAGGAAAGTGTAACAGGTGCAGTTCGAATTGGACGTACGAGGTAAGTCCATCATTTTCATACTGTTGTTGATATTGGAAGACCTGCGTGGCTGTGATATGATATGATATATATGTATATATGTTGGCCCTGTGAGGCATTGTTGGTATTTCTTGCGTACAGGTTTTGAGATAGTAAGAAATATAGAGGAAACTCTGCCGAAATTTTTCCGGGAAATAAGAAGGAAATGAGATAGGGGTTTGTAATATGTCTTGAAAGGTCGTGTTAATAGTAAAGATAGAATTTGACTAAGTTGCAAGTATGGTGACCTTGAAAAATAAATTAATTACCGAATTGGCGGTAATGGTAATTAAGAGGTCGGTATCGACATGGTAAAAAGAATTTGGAAAGGGCTTGTGATATTAAGAGATGAGTTAGAAGAGATTGGCAAATCTTGATGGAGTGTTATATTAAGGTACTAACTGAATTAATAAGTATGGATAACTTATAACGAGGTTATAGCCAGAAGAAATAATAGTACAATTGAGACCAGAGTACAAAAAAAGAGGGTTGTGACGGATATAAAGGTGTTGACAAGACAGCTTGTGAGATATTAAAGATAAGATTGACCAGAAAGAGCAAAAGTTGAGAAGTGTGACACTATGAGGTTGATTACGAACAGGATATTATGTGAATATAATAAGGAATGTTATGGAAATGAGCGAGCCTAGCGAGGAAGTGACTAAAAGATAAGACGTGATCTATGTGACTAAAGTATAAAAGTGTGCTATTGGGAAAAAAAAAGAGGGATTTATGAAGTTCTTCTATAAGGAGAGTTCAGAATAAAGATTATGAGATAACGAAAATGACATCGAGCACAAAAAAAAGGGGTTAATGGGAAGGAAGAAATGGGAAGAAAAGTGGGCGCTATAGTAGTGCGGTAATGGAGGATGATATGTGTAGTCGTGAACGCGAGTGATATCAGTGACGGAACTGTGAAAGACCAACTATGGAAAAAAACGAGCAACGAGGTAGAATGAGTGTTAGGGAACGACTGGCATGATAAGAACATAAGAATAAATAGGGGTGAACAGAATATGATTCGAAAATAAGAAAGGGATTATGTAGGAGTGATATTTTCCGAAAATGCAGTGGTATTGTAAAGCTCCCCGTGCGCAAAAAAGGATGAACATAGACTGAAGAAATGTGGTAAGGGGACACTAAAGGAAGCGCCCAAGATAGATGTAATTAAATGAGTACGAATATGGAACGAAAAAGGAATACATAGTTATGAATTTAAAGGTGTAGCACGACGATACGGTGATAAGATAAGATTAATATTGAGACGAACTTGGGATGTTTTTGAGTGAATTAGAAGCCTGTGTTGGGTACACCGTAAGGGTAAAAGGCATAAAGCATAAAGGGGTGCTGCGTGCACGCGACTTCACCTTGGAAATAATGGGATCTTTAAGCGACAAAGACGATAGGCTTAAGGAATAGATGGTGCAATATAGTTTCGTCAAAAGAAACAGATGGTATAGGTCGAGATTAAGATACCATTCCAAGAGAACTTTGGACACTTTTCGTTGGAATGTGAGTGCCACCTAGCGAGAATTTGGAATAACTACGAGTATTAAATAATTATTGGGTCGAAGTAAGAGACCCTTTTTAATTCGGCGGAGATGTGATGTGAGGGCGTTTTGAAATCTGTCCAGACTTTAATTTACTCCAAATTATGTGCTGAAGGTCATGCGGCGAGGTCGAAGCGATCATACTAGCGTTAGAGCATCGAATTTCATCAGAATCCCAAAGTTAAGCGTGCTGGAGTGGGAGCAATTTTAGGATGGGTGACCCCCCTGGGAAGTTTCCTGAAAGTCTTACAAGTTCAGACGTAAGGAGCAAATGAGAAGCTAGGTTGATCTAAGAGAAATCAGAGTATACAGAGTGGGCAGGAACCTTAAGAGGTCACGTAGGGCGAGACAGACTAAACCAGTGAAATGAAAGAAGGTGCATTACAGCTTTAGAAGTAGGGTAAGTTGTATGGTGTGTGGAAAATATTTTGTAAATAAGATGGTAGCGATTATGTATACGTATGTATATGATATCCCATACATGGCTATGGTGAATCCCAAAGAATCGACGTTGAGGCATATTAGAAGGCATTAATCAGATAGGGTAAGGAAGTTCAAGTGAAAGAAAATAAAAATGGCACAAATGTTATAAGGCAAGCCGATCTTTGTTTTCGCTACGGGTTGAGCTTGGAAAGTTCTAAGATAATGATATTTGGGAAAGAAAGGAAGTAAGTAGACGGTAGGTAAGGTGACCAAAATGTCGGAGAGAGCGAAAGAGTAAAGCACGGCGCGATTTGAATAGAAATGTGAGGGTAGGCGTGTGAGAAAGATGGAGTGTGATGGTATGGAACCAAAGAGGATTGTGTAGAATTGCAGGATAGACTTCGATAAGTGGAACGAAAGAATAATGACCACAATGAAAAATGAGAAGTAAAGGAAAGAAAGATTAGGCCATGCAACGGTGCTAAGAGATTTCCAACTTCCGAAGAATAAGTGCCGAAGGCGACGGATATCGAAAAAACTATTAGTGTATTAGGACCCCTTAATAAGGGGGGAAGAACATATTGAACTTGAAAGAGGGTATGGCGTTGTTATGCCCCAGAAGGGGAAATTCATTAACTTGGAGCCCGAATTCGAAACGCAAGGAAATCAAAAACACAGATACCTGTTTCATGAGAGAATCGAAAGGGAGTAAGAATTTCCGTAGCCCTATGTTTTTTTTGGGGGTTGTATGGTAAGATTTGAGGGACAGAGGTTAAAGAAATAGTTGTGGCAAAAAAAAAAAGCTAAAGGAAAAGTTGCGGCAAGAGCCCAATTTAGTTTGAACTCGAATTACGAGTTGCTATAAGTGTAGTTGCCTTGTGAAGGATAACGAGGGTGCGAGAACCACTACGTACAAATATACTTTGGATTGACGGAAGTAGTCCTGCGAAAGAACTAGGAGAAATAGTTTGAAGGACATAACCATTATACCCACTAGCAACAAAGTCATGTTGGGGGAGTACTCGGAATGCAAAGGTAAAATAGTGACAAGGATGTAAGGATTAATAACGCTGACCATTGAATCGCAAGTGAATCTCGATACAGTATGTCACCCTCAGACTGACGGACAGATCGAGCGTACTATTCAGACGCTAAGGGACATGTTGCGGGCCTGTGTTATAAATTTCAGACATAGCTGAGATGATCTGTTGCCACTTGTTGAGTTCGCTTATAATAATAACTACCATTCTAGCATCCAGATGGCCGTATAGGGCTTCGGGTGGCAGGAAGTGCAGGTCACCGATTAGCTGGTTCGATGTTGATGGAACTAAATTAGTTGACCTAGATATGATCCAGCAAGCAGTCGACAAAGTGAAACTCACTCAGGAACGGTTATTAGCAGTTCAGAGTCGACAGAAGTCATATGCGGATGATCGGCATCGATACTTCGAGTTACGGATCGAATTGGGTATTTCGAAAGTGTCACCCTTGAACGGTGTTACGAGGTTCTGCAAGAAGAGGAAGAATAGGTATCCCCACTTATTTCCTATGTATACAAGTAATCTAAATTCCTCGTTTGGTTATCTTGATTGATGAATGAACTGTACGTGATAGCCATAAAAGGGACCCTCCCCCGAAGCATTTATAAGACCCTGTAAGGCTAGTTTAACATTCGAGGACGAATGTTCTAAAGGGGGGGGAGGATGTTATATCCCGTATTTTGTACATTGGGACATTCCGAGCTAACCATGGAAAGTTAAGGACAGGACTATTCCGGGATACGAGGTTGAGACTTTTAATGTTATATCCCGTATTTTTGTACGTTGGATTATTCATAAGCTGAGGTGGGGTTCACATGTCGAGATTTTTTTTTTTTGACATATGACAAGTTATATGAATAATATATGTGAAGTTAAACACAACTCAAGAAGGACCCTTGAGCCAAATCAAAGTGGAAGTCCTCCAAGCAAATATTTTTAAGTAACATTTTCGGGTGATCTGACTTTGAGGGGCAGAAACGGCATTATAAGTTTGGAATTTGGAAAAATACCAAAGATAGAAGTTGTAGATAATTGAATTAGCTTTCTAACCATAGGTCATGGGCCCACAGGTGACATCGGGATAAAGAGATATGAATATTTTAAAGTACAAAGGTCGAGCTGAACAAAGGGATTCGGCCCAACCCGATTCCAAGTCGGGTCAGGCCCAATACCCATGCCATTTAAGTGAAATTTTCAGCTTTCTCCTTCATTTTTTAGACAAAAACGTCCAGAATTTTCAGAGATGGAGAGAGAGAGAGGAGAGGTAGAGAGAGAAACCAAATTTTGACCACAATCTAAGCCCCGAATCGCGAAGCTCATGAAGAGAAAAGTATTGTACGTTGCGTTGCCTTCAATTTGGGCTAAAAATCAGCTAAGAAGAAGAGGGTGACGTGCTGGCTGCATACTTAAGGTAAGACTAAGGTCCCTTTTTCATTGTTAACAAGTTTAAATTAGAGTTTTAACGGATTAGAACGGAGAAAATAGCGTTATAAACTAGTTTGTTATTTTTTTGAGATTTATGGATTAAGGGGCTGTTTTATGTGGGTTAAATGGTTGGAATTAGGTTGTGTTATGGATGTTTTGAATGTGTTGTAGTGTGTAAAAATGGATGGAAATCATGATATGTTGTGTGTTGAAGTGTGGCCGTATAGGGGCTGTTTTTTGGTAGACTATGATGGACTAATTTTATTTAGTGTATTAGTTGATGATTGTTGTGGATTATATGATGAAGATGAAGCTTTAATGATTTAAATTGAAGTTGTAATTGTTTGTGGGTTGTTGTAAAAGTTAATATGATTTTAGCATAGTTTCTTGAATTTATGAGAATTATGTTGTCAATGTGTGGATCGTGGTGTAGTTAATGAATTTGGAAAAAAAGAAATGTGTTATCGTTGTTCTTATGGAATTTGAGAGGTTTCGGGTGATATTGCCCATTGATTGGATTGCTTGTGTGAATTGTTAAAGTGTTCATGAATATCGTTTGGAAGGTTTCGGGTTAGTATTTGAATGTATAAGCATTGGTGTTGGCTTGATCATATGTAGTTAATTTGAATATAAATGGAATGTTGTCGAATTATGTAGAAAAGAGTTATTGACGTTAGAATGCATTCTGAATTGATTGTTGATGTTGTTGGTGTGGTTGTTGGCATTGTTGTTGATGAATTTGGCCGAGTTGAATTCTCGGGGTTGTTGTATTTATAGGGAAATCTTTTGCCTAAATTTTTGTAGAATTTGGTGTTGGCTTGGAATCGGGTTCCTAAATGCTTTTAGCTAATGTTTGGTATTTAATGATGTTGTTGTAGATTTGGGAAGCCAAGACTTAAATTTGGATTAGCTTAGGAAGCGGACAAGGTATGTAAAGCTAACCTTTCTTTCTCTTGGCATGTCTTAGTTGTAAGTAGACTATGACACGAGTCTCGGGGTAACTCTATTCTTAGGATCCGAGCCCGTATACGATTCTTATTCACTCCTGATGTTAATGTTCTTAATACGGTCAAATTATGGTTCTTAATTCTTTTGTATAGTTGGATTTCAAGTATTGCATAAAGAATGTTGTTTTAAAAAGATTCCGTAACTACGAACAACCGTAACTTTCATAGACGAGCTCGGATCGTTTCGAAACGTTCGTAGGAGATTCTATTATGAATAAGGTCTCCAACTTTTATCGATGGACTCGGATTGGTTTGATACTCGTCCGTGGGCCCCGAGACTTTCCTTTGTGTAGTGCTAACGACTTTTGAAAGGATTTAGTGCAACTATCGTCTTAAACTTCAGACGTCGACTACCTACTTCTCTATCGAGTTTGTAAAGACGATTATGCCCCTAATTTCCTTAAGTTATTTCATATGGTTTGATACGTATCTATGAGTCCTAAAGTTCTATTGGATATGTTCTCAAACGACACTCGGAAGAACCTTGATTTGACTATCGCCTTGGTTTTTAAATGACGGCGTACTTGATTATTCTATCGAGTCTTTGAAATTTTTTTTTAAATTGCATATGGTTACTCACGACTCTGCTCGTGCATTCTGTATTTACATCCTTCACCGAGTCCCGGGCCGATTTTGTTTCGTGCACACTATGATATATTCCGGAGTATGATGTGTTCGGTTCGCCGAGCCTCGCTAGAGGGCCGGGTAACGAGTATATTTGGCGTTATGATGTGTTATGGCGTTATGATGTGCTATGTGATATGTCGGGTTCGGAGATATGAAATCTTCTGGAGTATGATGTGTTATGGCGCCAATGACAGGCGGGCGACCATATTCTAAGAGCCCCATGCATGATTTATGTTTTTTATGAGTAAGCATTTTGATATTCGGATATTGCATTTAGTTTCGTACTTGGTTTTGATTATGACCACCGTTTACTATATTTCATGCTTTGCATACTCGGTACATATTCCGTGCGACCCCTTTCTTCGGGGGCTGCGTTTCATGCCGCGCAGGTACAGATACTTACTTGGGTGATCCACCAGCTTAGGACTCCTGTTCAGCTGTCTTGGAGCGCTCCCTTGTTCTGGAGCCTATACTTTGGTCCGGATTCTGTTATTGCATATATGTATATGTTTATTCACGGGTACGGCGGGGCCCTGTCCCGTCATATGATTTTGTTATTATTCTTAGAGGTCTGTAGACATATATGTGTGGGTTGTGGGTAATCACTTTTCAGTTGTGTCCGTATGATTTGTGTGCTGGACGTCCCCCTGTATTATGACAGCCTTATCGGCTTATGTGTGATGTCATCTGTTGACAGATGCGATTGTGATCTGTACATACATTTGTGACACCTTTGGGGCGACGTTTCACTCATTCTGAATGTATATGATATTTGCCTACTGTATAAGTTATCCGTATGTTATTTCTGATTAATGGGTGTGTACGGGTCCCCAGTTCGGGCACTAGTCATGGCCTACGGGGTTGGGTCGTGACAGGTTGGGCAGTTACCACCGTGCTTTCTGTAGGTCGGCAATTACCACTTATCGATTGGGCGGTTAGCACCTGGACAATAAGTAAGTTAGAGACACAGTATTGTACATAGATGTAGTTAAATAAATGAGAGTATAGAGAGATATGCATACTAGATTCTCATTGGTAAGTCTGAAGTGTCAAGTTAATTCTTATCCTTCTTCTTGCAGTATATGTTTATTATGTTACATTTTCGCCTTAAATACTCGGTACACTATTTGTACTGACATCCTTTTGCTTGTGGACGCTGCGTTCATGCTCGCAGGTATAGACAAACGAGACGAGGACCTTCCATAATAGGCTGCCTCCAAGTACTAGTCTTGATTGGTGGGCTCCACTTATTTCTGGAGCATTGCCGAGTCTGGGTTCGTGTATGTATTTTTGTGTGTTACGGGTATGTCCGGGGCCCTGTGTTACACCCCGTATCTTTGAAAAGCACTTATCAAATTTGAAACATAAGTACGTTGAGTTAGGGTTAAGTAAAACTACTTTGGAATATAAGGAGCAAGCATTATTAAGTATATTTAATGAGTGAAGGATGTATATAAGGTATACCGGAAGGTTTTATGAGGAAATAAGTGAAAGAAATGGAGTAGTACCACTTTGGAGAAAGGACAGGTAAAGTTTCGTGAGAAGATTTTTGTCCAACTTGAGGGAAGAATATCTCTTAGCATATGAAGTTTTTAAGGTGTTTCAAAAGCCTAAAATAAAGTTCGTCAAGTCTAGTTTCCAACGCAACAAACTGCTCATCGATAGGACATCAGAGTGGAGAATTATGAACATTAACAATTCGACTGATAGAGCAAAAACGCGTGCTAAGTACTGCTACAGTAAATCGCTACGGTGACCCGACCCGAATTTGACCCTTATATAAAGGGTACTAGCCCCTTTTTTTCATCAGATTTGCCTAGAAAATTTCAAAAAAATAGTTGAGGGTGTGAGAATATCAAAAAAAATGAGCAATTTCAAGTGACGGAATATTAGTTTAGGTCCGGATAGTGCGTGGTTGTGATTGTAGTCTTGTTTTGCGGTGGATTTTGACGTGGATTCAAAGTGGATATCGGGAATATTGCTACTTCAACAGGAGTGAGGTATGAATCTTTCTCTTTTGGTATTATTTAAGGCTTATTCTCGGAGACAAAGTCATTAAATAATTGTATAGTAAGTTGGTTAGTTATGGAAGTTGGAAAACAGCGTATGGGTTGTTTTATGTTACATATTGGTGTTGAAAATGATGTTATTGATGTTGGTATTGTTGTTGTTGTTGTTGTTGTTGTTGGTTGCTGAATTGAGATTCCGGGCTAGGCATATAAATAGGGGAGATGCTGCCCGATTTTCAGCAGGATATAAAATAGTTTGACTTGAAAGCTTAGCACAAATATACTATGATGAGTCTAACGATTGTGTGAATCCTATTAAATGTAGACTTGTGAGCTCGGACGAATAAGTGTAGATAATTGGAGGCTGAACAAGTATGTTAAGGCTAGCCCCTTTCTTTCAAAAGGCATGATTCTACGTGCTATGATTCCATATATGTTTCCATAACCTTCTTACTTTCAAAAGTTAGAAGTTCATGATTCTTAAAAGCTTTTATGATACTAAAGGCGATATGTTTTCTATGATGAACATGATGATGATGATTTTAATTCTAAAAATTCCAAAGCTTATGATTTTAATGCTAAGATGAGATTACTGAGCTTATTTCATGATTTTCTTGATTCCACTCATTGTTGTTGATCTCACCTTATAATCATTGTTCCTTCAAGGTGAGATAGAGCGATGATAATTGTTCCATAATATAAGTCGGAGGCTACCGACCTTACGTCACTCCGATGAAGTGATAACTTTTACTTGGGCTCTCATGCATGCTACTTATGTTATATATGTATATGATATATATATATATATATATATATATATATATATATATATATATACATATGGGGAAAGGGGAAAGGTGAGGCGTTATATACGCATAGCCAGCTGATCAGCTGGATATCATCCCGGATGCAGGATGCCCGGACGCGGGATATATGGGATAAATGGATCGGGCCGTTCATTCTGCGGCAATATATATGCAAGAGGATGATATGATAAATGGATCGGGCTGCACGTTCCGCGAAGAATATAAAATATTTATGGATCGGGGCGCACGTTCCGCGACTATTATTATTTATTTATGGATCGGGCCGCACGTTCCGCGCACTATTATTTGTATATATATATATATATATATATATATATATATATATATATATATAAGGAATGTTTTTTTTTAAAAGAAAGCTAAGCATGCATGGTATCCGCCTTATGAGGCAATCAGATATACAGGTTATTTTTATTTCATGTTATGTTCTATATTTCCTATTATGTTGTTATTCCTGCCTTACATACTCAGTATATCGTTCGTACTGACGTCCCTTCTTGTAGACGCTACGTTCATGCCCGCAGGTGTAGATAGACAAGACGAGGATCTTTCATCGTAGGCTGCCTTCAGGTACCCGTTATGATTGGTGAGCTCCACTTCTTCCTGGACTACCGAGTCTGGATGTATATATGTTTGTATAATTTTTGTTCAGGATATGTCGGGGGCCCTGTCCCGACTTGTATACTTCAGTCATGTTCATAGAGGCTTTGCAGACAGTTCCTGTGTAGCTTCGTTATGTTCTGTCGGTCGTTATATTGGCGTCGTGGGTCCATTGGACATATATTTATACATGATATTACGTTCATATCTAGCCTTATCCTTATTTTGTCATTCGAGACATAAAGAATACAAGTTATAAGTCGGTTCGCTCGATTTTCGTAAAGTGTCGGGTGCCAATCACGCCTTACCAAGGGTGAGGTGTGACACCTTGTCCCGACTTGTATACTTCAGTCATGTTCATAGAGGCTTTACAGACAATTTCTTGTATGCAGCTTAGTTATGTCTTGTCAGTGGTTATGTCGGCATTGTGGGCCCATTGTACATATACATATGCATGATATTATATTCATAGTTAGCCTCCTTGGCCTTATTTTGTCATTCGAGACATAGAAGATGCAAGTTACAGCTTGGTCGCTCGGCCCCAGTAAGGTGCCGGGTGCCAATCACGCCTTACCAAGGTTAGGACTGTCACGACCCAACCCCGTAAGCCGTGACTAGTGCCCGAGCTGGGCACCCATACGCACTCGTTAATCCGAATCGACATACAAATAGCTTACACATATACAAAGATCAGACGTGGTTCCAAACTGTCGCATACAAACATACATACTGCACAGAAGCTGGCAGGGCTGTGGTAATATATATAACATGTCGAAGCATATATACATGCAGCCGATAGACGCACGGCGGATGGGACCGCCCAAAACATAAATCGAACAAAAAAAACCGGACGGTAACTAATCACAACCCACATATATGTCTACAGACCTCTAAGAGTAACAACAGAATCATATGACGAGACAGGGCCCCGCCGTACCCCTGAATAAACGTACATATATACAATGAAGGAATCTGTACCAAAATGTGGGCTCCGGACAAGGAGCGCTCCAAAGTAGCCGAGTGGTATCCTAGGGCGGCGGATCACCAAATCGGGCGTCCGTACTGCGGGCATGAAACGCGACCCCCGAAGAAAGGGGGTCGCACGAAATATATATCCGAGTATGCAAAGCAAGAGTACGGTGAACGGGATCATAACCGAAGTAAGGAGTACGGAAAGTGAACATAATAACGAATGCCACATGCTTGCATCGAAGTACAAATCATACATACTAAATACGAAGTAAGTATAATAATCGAATGTCAAAATGCTTCAAGTATAAATAATCAGAATGCCAGAATGCTTACTCCTGAACATAAATCATGCATGTCAAAAACATATATCATATGCACACATATCGTGTCCCGGCCCTCTAGTGAGGAACTCGGTAAATAAGAGCATATCATCCCATCATATTATCATATCACATACCACATACGGTCCGTAATGGGACCCGGCGGACAGAACATGATCGCCCCTCCTATCTCGGGCGCCATAACTCATCATACTTCGGAATGTTGCATATCTCCGAACACATCATACTCCGTATCACATCATACTTCATAACACATCATACTTCATAACTCATCATACTTCGGAAACACATCATACTTCGTAACTCATCATACTTCGGAAAACTCATCATACTTCGGAATAAAGCATAGTGCGCACGATGATATACCGGCCCGAGACTCGGCGAAGGGAGTGAGAATAGTGTGCACGAGCAGAATTGTGAGAAACTATATGCAATGTAAAACACTTACAAAGACCCAATAGAATAATCAAAATGAACAGTCAGTTAAAAACCGAGACAATAGTCAAATCAATTTTCTTCCGAATATCACTCGGGAACATATCAAATAAAACTTTAGAAATCATAGTCACGTATCAAAATCATATGCATAAAAATCCTCATTTCGGACTCAACAGATAAACAAGTAATCATACTCGGGGGTCGGGATGATAGTCATATTAAGTTCTTTCAACAAGTCGTTAGAACTATACAAAGGAAAGTCGCGGGACCCACGGACGAGCGTCAACCCAATCCGAGCCCGCCTATGGAAGGTATAGTCACTATACGTTACAGAGCCTCCTACGAGCACATCGAGGCGATCCGGTTCTGTCTACGAAAGTTAGGGACACTTTTAGACATAGAATCCTTTAAGATCAAAAATTCTTTTTGCACATTGAAATCCAAACATACAAAAGACATAAAGACCATAGCTCAATTACATTAAGAGTGCGGACAACAAGAAGTGAATAAGAATCGTAGACATACTCGGATCGC
>NC_081349.1:2157304-2168729 GCF_029784015.1 Lycium ferocissimum | reverse complement strand
GATGTGCTATGTGATATGTCGGGTTCGGAGATATGAAATCTTACGGGTATGATGTGTTATGGCGCCAATGATGATGGCGACCATATTCTAAACCCGTCGTGATTTATGTTTTTTATGAGTAAGCATTTTGATATTACGGATATTGCATTTAGTTTACGTACTTACGGTTTTGATTATGACCACATTTTTACTATATTTCATGCTTTGCATACTAAGTACATATTAAAATGTGACCCCCTTTCTTCTGCGCGTTTCATGCCGCGGTGCGGATACTTACTTGGGTGATCCACAGCTTAGGACTCTGTTCGGTACATCTTGGAGCGCTCCGTTGTTGGAGCCTATACTTTGGTCCGGATACATTGTACATATATGTATATGTTTATTCACGGATGTACGAGCGGCGCCACAATAAATCGTATCATTTTGTTATTATTCTTAGAGGTACGTGAGACATATATGTGTGGGTTGCGGGTAATCACTTTTCGGTTGTGTCTAGTATGATTTGTGTCTTTGGACGTCCCCTGTTATTATGACGACTTATAAACATGTGTGATGTCATACGTGACGGATGCGATTGTGATACGTACATATATTTGTGACACCTTTGGGGCGACGTTTCACTCGTTCGAATGTATATGATATTTGCCTACGTATAAGTTATCCGTATGTTATTTCGATTAATGGGTGTGTACGGGTCCCCAGTTCGGGCACTAGTCATGGCCTACGGGGTTGGGTCGTGACAGGTTGGGCAGTTACCACCGTGCTACAGCCGGTCAGGCAATTACCACTTATCAGTTGGGCAGTTAGCACCAGGACAATAAGTAAGTTAGAGACACAGTATTGTACATAGATGTAGTTAAATAAATGAGAGTATAGAGAGATATGCATACTAGATTCTCATTGGTAAGTACGAAGTGTCAAGTTAATTCTTATCCTTATGCAGTATATGTTTATTATGTTACATTTTCGCCTTAAATACTCGGTACACTATTTGTCGGCATCCTTTTGCTTGTGGACGGTTGCGTTCATGCTCGCGAGTATAGACAAACGAGACGAGGACCTTCCATAATGAGCTGCCTCCAAGTACTAGTCTTGATTGGTGGGCTCCCATTTTAAAGAGCATTGCGAGGTACGGGTTCGTGTATGTATTTTTTTGTGTGTTACGGGTATGTCAAGGAACACTGTGTTACACCCGTATCTTTGAAAAGCACTTATCAAATTTGAAACATAAGTACGTTGAGTTAGGGTTAAGTAAAACTACTTTGGAATATAAGGAGCAAGCATTATTAAGTATATTTAATGAGTGAAGGATGTATATAAGGTATACGGAAGGTTTTATGAGGAAATAAGTGAAAGAAATGGAGTAGTACCACTTTGAGAAAGGACGGAGTAAAGATTTGTGTGAGAAGATTTTGTCCGACTTGAGAAGAATATCTCTTAGCATATGAAGTTTTTAAGGTGTTTAAAAAGCCTAAAATAAAGTTCGTCAAGTCTAGTTTCCAACGCAACAAACTGCTCATCGATAGGACATCAGAGTGGAGAATTATGAACATTAACAATTCGACTGATAGAGCAAAAACGCGTGCTAAGTACTGCTACAGTAAATCGCTACGGTGACCCGACCCGAATTTGACCCTTATATAAAGGGTACTATTTTTTTCATCAGATTTGCCTAGAAAATTTCAAAAAAATAGTTGAGGGTGTGAGAATATCAAAAAAAATGAGCAATTTCAAGTGACGGAATATTAGTTTAGGTCGGATAGTGCGTGGTTGTGATTGTAGTCTTGTTTTGCGGTGGATTTTGACGTGGATTCAAAGTGGATATCGGGAATATTGCTACTTCAACGGGAGTGAAGGTATGAATCTTTCTCTTTTGGTATTATTTAAGGCTTATTCTCGGAGACAAAGTCATTAAATAATTGTATAGTAAGTTGGTTAGTTATGGAAGTTGGAAAACGAGCGTATGGGTTGTTTTATGTTACATATTGGTGTTGAAAATGATGTTATTGATGTTGGTATTGTTGTTGTTGTTGTTGTTGTTGTTGGTTCTTTGAATTGAGATTCCGGGGCTAGGCATATAAATAGGGGAGATCTTGCAGATTTTCGTGAGGATATAAATAGTTTGACTTGAAAGCTTAGCACAAATATACTATGATGAGTCTAACGATTGTGTGAATCCTATTAAATGTAGACTTGTGAGCTCGGACGAATAAGTGTAGATAATTGGAGGCTGAACAAGTATGTTAAGGCTAGCCCCTTTCTTTCAAAAGGCATGATTCCTGTGCTATGATTCCATATATGTTTCCATAACCTTCTTACTTTCAAAAGTTAGAAGTTCATGATTCTTAAAAGCTTTTTATGATACTAAAGGCGATATGTTTTCTATGATGAACATGATGATGATGATTTTAATTCTAAAAATTCCAAAGCTTATGATTTTAATGCTAAGATAGATTCTTGAGCTTATTTCATGATTTTCTTGATTCCACTCATTGTTGTTGATCTCACCTTATAATCATTGTTCCTTGAGGTGAGATAGAGCGATGATAATTGTTCCATAATATAAGTCGGAGGCTATCGACCTTACGTCACTCCCGATGAAGTGATAACTTTTACTTGGGCTCTCATGCATGCTACTTATGTTATATATGTATATGATATATATATATATATATATATATATATATATATATATATATATATATGGGGAAAGGGAAAGGTGAGGCGTTATATACGCATGATTTGATCGAGTGGATATCATCCGGATGCGGGATGCCGGACGCGGGATATATGGGATAAATGGATCGGGCCGTTCGTTACAACGGCATATATATATGCAAGAGGATGATATGATAAATGGATCGGGCTACCGCGTTCGCGACAATATAAAATATTTATGGATCGGGGTACACACGTTCCGCGACTATTATTTATTTATGGATCGGGCTGCACGTTCCGCAACACTATTATTTGTATATATATATATATATATATATATATATATATATATATATATAAGGAATGTTTTTTTTTTAAAAGAAAGCTAAGCATGCATGGTATCACCTTATGAGGCAATCGGATATACGAGTTATTTTTATTTCATGTTATGTTCTATATTTCCTATTATGTTGTTATTCGCCTTACATACTCGGTATATCGTTCGTGCGACGTCCCTTCTTGTAGACGCTACGTTCATGCCGCGGTGTAGATAGACAAGACGAGGATCTTTCATCGTGGCTGCCTTCGGTGCCGTTATGATTGGTGAGCTCCACTTCTTCTGGACTACGAGTACGGATGTATATATGTTTGTATAATTTTTGTTCAGGATATGTCGGGGGCCCTGTCCCGACTTGTATACTCAATCATGTTCATAGAGGCTTTGCGGACGGTTCTGTGTAGCTTCGTTATGTTACGTCGGTCGTTATATTGGCGTCGTGGGTCCGTTGGACATATATTTATACATGATATTACGTTCATATCTAGCCTTATCCTTATTTTGTCATTCGAGACATAAAGAATACAAGTTATAAGTCGGTTCGCTCGATTTTCGTAAAGTGTCGGGTGCAATCACGCCTTACCAAGGGTGAGGTGTGACACACTTGTCCGACTTGTATACTTGAGTCATGTTCATAGAGGCTTTGCAGACAGTTTCTTGTATACAGCTTAGTTATGTCTTGTCAGTGGTTATGTCGGCATTGTGGGCCCATTGTACATATACATATGCATGATATTATATTCATAGTTAGCCTCCTTGGCCTTATTTTGTCATTCGAGACATAGAAGATGCAAGTTACAGCTGGGCTCGCTCGGCCCCAGTAAGGTGTCGGGTGCCAGTCACGCCTTACCAAGGTTAGGAGCATCCCGTCACGACCCAACCCGTGGCCGTGACTAGTGCCGAGTGGGCACCCGTACGCACTCGTTAATCCGAATCGACATACAAATAGCACACATATACAAAGATCGGACGTGGTTCCAAGCGTCGCATACAAACATACATACGCACGGGCGGGGGCCGTGGTAATATATATAACATGTCGAACGTATATATACGTACGATAGGGCGCACGGCGGATGGGACCGCCCAAAACATAAATCGAACAAAAAAAACCGGACGGTAACTAATCACAACCACGTATATGTCTACGGACCTCTAAGAGTAACAACGAATCATATGACGAGACGGGGCCCCCGCGCGGGCCCACCCGAATAAACGTACGTATATATACAATGAAGGAATACGTACCAAAATGTGGGCTCTCGGACAAGGGAGCGCTCCAAAGTAGGCGAGTAGGTATCCTGGGCGGCGGATCACCAAATCGGGCGTCGCCACTGCGGGCATGAAAACGCGACCCCGAAGAAAGGGGGTCAGTACGAAATATGTACTGAGTATGCAAAGCAAGAGTACGGTGAACAGGATCATAACCGAAGTAAGGAGTACAGAAAGTGAACATAATAACCAGAATGCCACATGCTTGCATCTGAAGTACAAATCATACATACTAAATACAGAAGTAAGTATAATAATCAGAATGTCAAAATGCTTCAAGTATAAATAATCAGAATGCCAGAATGCTTACTCCTGAACATAAATCATGCATGTCAAAAACATATATCATATGCACACATATCGTGTCGCCCCCAGTGAGGAACTCGGTAAATAAGAGCATATCATCCCGTCATATTATCATATCACATACCACATACGGTCCAGTAATGGGACCCGGATGAAACATGATCGCCCTCTATCTCGGGCGCCATAACTCATCATACTTCGGAATGTTGCATATCTCGAACACATCGTACCGTATCACATCATACTTCATAACACGTCATACTTCATAACTCGTCATACTTCGGAAACACATCATACTTCGTAACTCATCATACTTGGAAAACTCATCATACTTCGAATAAAGCATAGTGCGCGCGATGATATACCGGCCCGAGACTCGGCGAAGGGAGTGAGAATAGTGTGCACGAGCGGTGTGAGAAACTATATGCAATGTAAAACACTTACAAAGACCCGATAGAATAATCAAAATGAACGATCGATTTAAAAACCGAGACAATAGTCAAATCAATTTTCTTCCGAATATCACTCGGGAACATATCAAATAAAACTTTAGAAATCATAGTCACGTATCAAAATCATATGCATAAAAATCCTCATTTCAGACTCAACAGATAAACAAGTAATCATACTCGGGGGTCGGGATGATAGTCATATTAAGTTCTTTCAACAAGTCGTTAGAACTATACAAAGGAAAGTCGCGGGACCCACGGACGAGCGTCACCCAATCCGAGCCCGCCTATGGAAGGTATAGTCACTATACGTTACGAGCCTCCTACGAGCACATCGGGCGATCCGGTTCGTCTCTACGAAAGTTAGGGACACTTTTAGACATAGAATCCTTTAAGATCAAAAATTCTTTTTGCACATTGAAATCCAAACATACAAAAGACATAAAGACCATAGCTCAATTACATTAAGAGTGCGGACAACAAGAAGTGAATAAGAATCGTAGACATACTCGGATCGCAAGAATAGAGTTACCCCGAGGCTCGTATCATAGCCTACTTACAACTAGGACATGCCAAAAGAAAGAAGGGTTAAGCTTTACATACCTCGTCCGCTTTCAAGACTAATCCAAACCTAAGTCTCGGACTCTCCAAGATCTACAACAACATCATAATATGCCAAACATTAGCTATGGACACTTAGGGATTCAATTCCAAACTAGCACTTAATTCCACTGAAATTTGGGCAACATTTCCCCTGTAAATTCAACAACCCCGAGAATTCAACTCGGCCAAATTCATCAACAACAATAACAACCACCACAGTACCAACGTCAATAATCAATTCAAAACGCATTCTAACGTTACTAGCTCTTTTCTACATAATTCAACAACATTTCATTATATTCAATTCAACTACTTACATTCGAACCAACATCAACGCCCATACGTTCAATTACTAATCCGAAACCATTCAAACAATATTCAAGAACACTTTAAACAATTCACACAATATTTCAAACAACCCAAGCCACATCCAATTCACCCGAAACCACCCCAAACCCGAGAAGAACACAACAACACTTTCCCCTCTCCTAAATTCATGAATTGCACCAACATTCCACATTTTAACAATGTCATTCCCATAATTTAAAAATTACATCAAAGCCACGTTAACTTCCAAAACAGCCCGTAACCATTACAACATTAACTTGAGTCATTAAACTCTCATTTTCATCATAGAACTCATAACAACAACAACCAAAATACTACATAAAATCAATTCATTCTTTGCTATACAAGGGAGGGGTATTCGTACCACCACCCCCAACATGCCAACTTCATGATTTTCATTCATTTCAACACACTACAACAACCAAACATGCTAAATAGAATTAATTCACCACTCCTACACAACACACACACACACACCTACACGGCTACAAGCCATGCACACGGCTCAACTTCCGCATGCAATATTTCATGAGTTTCATCCATTTTTGCATACTACAACATACATAAACCATCCATAACATATAAAAACAAGATTAAACCTTACCTTTCTTCTTAACTTCACAACTTAGCTAAGGTTGGCAAAGGATGAAAACGAGTGGTTTGTTGGCTCAAACAACAACTCCACGTTAACAAGGACCCTTCAATTAGTGGATTTGCTAGAAGAAACATTTTTTTTTTATGGCTATTTTTGGACCTTGATTTTCCTTGTTCATGGCCGAATGGCCTCTTTGTTCTTTCTCCAAGTTTCTTGATTTTTCTCAAATGATGAAGATGATGAATATGATGACTTAGTCATCTTTTTAATACATATAATAGGCTTCCATGTGGCCATGGCCCACACCCCATGTGGCCGGCCACATGCCCCCTTGATCATGAAATATTAATTTTTTCCTTAATTCATTTTTGACCTTAAATTTCCTTAATATTCCATACCACAAAATCATAAGCACTTATGCCTTAAAACAAGATCGTGGTTAAAAGTCTCGACTTCGTATCCCGAAGTAGTCTTGTCCCTAACTTATCGTGGTTAACCCGGATTGTCCCAATGTACAAAAAACGGGATATAACAAGGACGTGACCTTTGGATCAGGTCCTTCAGCTTGTAAGTGTCTTTGTTCTTGAGAGCACTTGAGAACTTGAGGCTGTTACACCCCGTAGTTTCGTATGTTGGGATTCGAGTTACCGTTTAGGAGGTATGTGAGCTTATATGTGTTTAACTTATGGTTATAAGGGTTTAAGTGCATATTGTAAGCTATGGAAGGATTGAAGGGAAAGCGAATTAAGGAAATTAAATTTGTTGGAACTTGGAAGAGAATATGAGGGGTAATTTTGGCCCAACTTGAAGAAAGAATATCTTTTAGTATATGAGGAGTTTTGAAGCAAGGTAAAAGCCTAAAATGAAGTTCGTCGAGTCTAGTTTCCAACGCAATAAACCCCTCGTCGAAAGGACATTGGAGTAGAGAATTATGGACGTTACAAGTTCGGCTGACAAAGCAAAAACGCGTGCTACGGTCTTTGCTACGATGCCGACTTGCTACGGTGATGCTGGGCCCGGTGACCCGACCCAAATTTGACCCACTATTTAAGGATCCAATCTAAACCAAAACCTCATTTTTTCAGCCAAGAACTGTCACGACCCAACCTAGGGCCATGACGAGTGACCAAGCTTGACCTGCCCCATAACCCAACTTATGTTACCTGTACTCAAACATGGCATTCAATAAGGTCTATTTAACTAAGTTTGAAAGCTGTAAATAGAATACCAAAGTCCATCTGTAACTTAAAACATCTCAAAACACACTTATATATATGTAACATATCACAAGGCAAGCCAACGAGGCGCCGATCTTCTGACAACAAAACAATGACGTGAAGGCCAAACGATACCATGACACCCGTCCACGGACCGCAGACTACTAGAAAAGTATGACCGTACATAAGTGACGGGACGGAGCCCCGTCGTACCCATAATGTATACAAATAAAATTATACTAAAACGAACGAGTCTGCGAAGCAAGTGAGCCATCCGACTCTATATCTTTGACTCGTCCTAGGTGGCTGGATCGTCTAACCGCATCCCTGAACCTGCGGGCATAAAACGCAGCCCCCGAAGAAAGGGAGTCAGTACGGAAGATGTACTGAATATGTAAGGCAATACTGAATCATAAAACAAGAAAAAGCGTAACAGTAAACAAGTTTAGAAAGCAACCTGGGAGTAACCTGGAACAACACTTTGAACCATGTCATATGGTCCCTTACACAAATTCTAGCATACACAATATAAATATAGAATATCCTACTCGTAGCCGTTTTCGGCTAATAACACAATAGTCCCTTCGAACGGCCGCTTCCGGCGTAGTCATGATGCGCTTCGGGCGCTCCCGCTTAGGCTAGGGTGGCCCCTTCGGGCGCCGCTTCCCGGCTTAAGAGTATCATAATCCGCCTGATCGGTGGAACAATAACAATACATATGATATACAGTATGAATATGTAATGAAGTTACAAAACGTTGCACCCCTTTCAGAGTGGTTTTTATTACAACTCCCCTTGGAGAGATTTTGAGAACAAGTTTTAGAGTTTCCTTCATTTACCATTTGCTTTGTAGTGAACATGTAAGTATAATGTATCGCAGAAGCTTCCTTCGAATTATCAACAAGAGTATAGCATGAACGAAACAAGACATTGGATATCGACTCCAAATCCAACTAAGAATAGAGTACTTATGTTTTACGTTCTTTAGGAGTCATATAAAAGGGATTATGCCAAAGTATGAAAGAACCGTTAGCCTTACATACCTTATTTACGCCTCAAGCTAATCCTGGAGTCCCTTACCGAGCTTAGTCAACTAAAATACCATCAACAATATAGGGATTAAGACTAGGCCAACAAGATTATTCTAACTAATCATTTATTCGTAACTAGATTTGGACAGCATCTCTTCTATAATCCTACCAACCCAACAATTCCAAATTAAGCTAATAACCAACAACAACAACAAATCTAACAATTTATAACAATAATATGACTAAAATCATCTTACAATTCTATCCAAAATAGCCCCTAAACCACAACGCCTTAATATTCGGTATACGATAATTATAACTATATTTCTAACACTTTAATCCGTTAAATCTCCACGTAATCATCTCAATAACAAAGATGAGAAAATAATACATACCTTAGAAGCAGCTCAACCACGAAAATATCATCCCCCAAACTCAATATTTAGCTTGAAACGACGACGACAACTCGTATTACACTTTATCCTTCACGAGCCTCGGGATTCGGGGCCTCGAACTTGATCGAACCCTTGCTTTATCTATCTCTCTAACTCTCCTCACTCTCTCTCTAAAATATTCTAGATCTTTTGGCATGAAATGAGGAAGATAATGGGTGAAAATTATCCTTAAATAGCCAAGGAAGTGGGCCTGACCTGGAATCGGGTTGGGCCGAGCCCACTGCCAGTTTGACCTTTCCTCCTTAAAACGTTCATAACTTTTTATCCCTATGTAGCATAAGGCCCACAACCTATGGTTAGAAAGGTATTTCAATTATCTACAACTTTCATTTTTTGTGTTTTCCCAAATTCTCAACGTATAATGGTGTGTTGGCCTCGTAAATCTAGATCACCCGAAAACGTATCCTTAAATCATCCTTTTGGAGTGCTTATGCTCATATTTGGCTTAAGTGTCCCCCTTAAGACTTGCTAAACTTCCTATGTACTATTCATATAACTTGTCATATTCCCTTTATAAAATCCCGACATGTGGGCCCCACCTTAACTTACGGTTACGAGGGCTATTTGTCAAGTAACGTATTAACCAACTTACACCATATGGCCATCACTGTCATCTATATGTTATTCTTATACATATATAACAAAATCTTCATCCCTAATCCTTGTATATCTTTACTCTCCCCTGAGCCCATACTAAGTCGTCTGCAGTCTCGGTAACACGAAATTTTTCCGGGGTGTAACAAGAACTCTCCAAATATTTCCCAAACCTTCTAGAAAATTCTCCCAACTTCTATCCACTAGATTTTAACGCGAATTAAGTATAATCTCCGGATTTAAGGTTGGACAACGCGTAGTTGCGATTATACTATCGTATTGCGGTGAAACTTGGCTTGGATTCAAGGTGATAATCGAAGATATTGCAATTCTAGCGGGTGAAAGGTATGAATCTTTCCTTATTAGTATTGATTTAAGCTTATCTACGCCGATAAATAAGACTCTACTAGACACCGATAAATAAGACTCTACTAGACACCGTTTGCGAACATGCCGAGGACTGACCTGCTCTGATACCACTTTTGTCACGACCCCAACCTAGGGCCATGACAAGTGACCGAGCTTACCCTGCCTGATGACTCAACTTATATTGCTTATTCTCAAACATGGCATTCAACAGAGGTTAAAACTAAGTCCGAAAGCTATAAATAGAGTACCAAGGTCGATACACAACTTAAACATTTTAAGACACATTTATATATATACATATACATGACATAGGACAAAGCGAACGAAAAGAGGCCACCGCCACTTCTATACAACGATGTAGCGGCCGACGAAAACCGGACAATACCCATGACACCCACGCTGTTCGGCGGACTTAAAGAGAGTGACTGCAAAACTATATACACAAAATTATACCGAAAAAAACGAGAACGACCTCACGAGCGAGAGTGGTCGTTCGACTCCGCGCCGACTCCACTAAGTAGCCGGATCGTCGAGTTGCGTCCCCGAACCTCGTGGCATGAAAGCTACCCCCGAAGAAAGGGGGTCGACGAAATATGTACTCGAGGTATGTAAAGCGTCGGCGAATCGTAAATCGGGGAAAGTGCGGCAGTGAAACAAGTTCATAAATTAAAGTAAGTAACCCGGGAAAAGCATTTCAATCAAGTTCCCGGGCCCTTTGCCAAATTTAAAACACAATTAAATACGATACACAAGTTCTGGATATACGACATGTTTAAGTAATAGGTAGTCCCCCCGCCCCCTTTTAAAAATAATAATAATAATAATAATAATAATAATAATAATAATAATAATAATAATAATAATAATAATAATAATAATAATAATAATAATAATAATAATAATAATAATAATAATAATAATAATAATAATAATAATAATAATAATAATAATAATAATAATAATAATAATAATAATAATAATAATAATAATAATAATAATAATAATAATAATAATAATAATAATAATAATAATAATAATAATAATAATAATAATAATAATAATAATAATAATAATAATAATAATAATAATAATAATAATAATAATAATAATAATAATAATAATAATAATAATAATAATAATAATAATAATAAAAAAAAATTTAAAAATAATAATAATAATTTAAAAAAAAAA
>NC_081349.1:2123229-2157204 GCF_029784015.1 Lycium ferocissimum | reverse complement strand
AGTATTGCGGGTCAAGCACTTATGTCATGATATTTGTATATCCTAGAGACTTTGCGGTGTCTGTGGATAGGGTGACGAGAGCGCGAATCGGATTATAGATGTTAAAAAAGAGTGTGTATTTTCAGATGTTGTCAGTTGGTAAAAATTACGTGATTGACTGAAGGTTTTCACAATCTGTATAAAGACAGTGATCTCTATTTTGAAAAGTTTTATGTTTTAAAATTTTTTGAAATGACAGGTTTTAGTAACGCGAACGTTTAAGGGTTCGCTCGACTCTGAGGAGAGTCGGGTGCCCATCACGCCCTGATGAAGATTGGGGTGTGACAAAACCACTCGTCGATAGGACATCGGAGTAGAGAATTATGAGCGTTACAAGTTTGGCCGACAAAGCAGAAACGCGTACTACAGTAACTGCTACAGTAACCGACCTACTACAGTACTGCTACTGTGACCCGACCCGAATTTGAACCTTATATAAAGGGTAAAACCCCCTTTTTTTTTATTAGATTTTCTCCAGAAAATTCTAGAAAATAGTTGAGGGGTGAGCATAGCAGAAAATTGAGGGAATTTTAAGAGGCGGAGTGTCGTTTAGGTTCGGATAGCGCGCAACTGTGATTGTAGTGTCGTTTTGCGGTAGATTTTTGTTTGGATTCTAGGAGAACACCGAAGATAGTGCTGTTTTAGTAAGAACAAGGTATGAATCTCTTCCTATTTATGTTAATACCGGTTGATTTACGAAGATAGAGTGGTTTAATGATTGTATAGCGAGTTAATTAGTTATGGAACTTGGAAAACAGCGTGTGGGCTATTTTATGGAACACTTTGATATGGGAAATGATATTATTGATGTTGGTATTGTTGTTGTTGTTGTTGGTTGTTGAACTAAGAATTCGAGCTAGGCACATAAACGGGGAGATCTTTGCCCGATTTTCGACAGAATATAAAATAGTTTAGATTGAAACTTAGGATAAGTGTGTGATAATAATACTAACATTAGTGTGAATTCTCTCAAATGTAGATTTATGAGCTCGGACGGATAAACGTAGCCAATAGGAGGTCGAGCAGGTATGTTAAGGCCCGTGCCTTTCTTTCAAAGGCATGATTTCGATGTTATGACTTCATAAATGTTTCCATATCTTTCTTGTTTTCAAAAGTTAGATGTTTATGACTCCAAGGCATAATTCCTTTCCTAATAATTCATAAATGTTTTCCAAAATGTTCGTATTTTCTAAATCAGCATTTATGGCTCCGTGAGCTCTTATGATAACAACGATGAACCTATTTTCACAATCATAATGATGATGTCAAAGATGCGAATATTTTCCTTCGAATATTATGATGATAATGATTCCGTGTTTAAAGGTTCCAAGTTTACGATTTCAATGACGTTATAAGAATGTTGAGCTATTTCTTGATTTCTCAATTTTATTCATGGATGATGACTATTTTTAAAGATTCCAAAGTATATGAATTGAAGCCTTATAAGATTTATGATCCTATTCTATGTTTTCTCTTGATATTATTCTTCATTGATAGTCTCACCTTATAATAATTATTCCTTCAAGTTGAGACAAAGCGACCATGATTATTCCATAATATAATCGGAGGATACCGACCTTACGTCACTCCGATAAAGACATAACTTTCCTTGGGCTCTCCTGCATGCTGCTTATATGATATATGATATATGTATATGTATATGGGGAATATGGGGAAAAAGGGAGTGGCGCTATAGACGCATGACCACATGATCAGTTGGTGTAACTTATCATCCCGGACGCGGGATGCCCGGACACGGGACACATGTGGTTAAATGGATCGGGCCGACGTTCCTCGGCATATTTTCTGAATATATGAACAAGAAATGTTTTTCAAAAAAAAAAAAGCTAAGCATGCATGGCATCCGCCCTAAGAGGCACTCAGATGTACAGGTTACTCTTTTATTTTACGATATGCTCTATATTTCCATTCTGTTATTATTCATACTTGTATCCCTTATCATATTATCGTTCATGCCTTACATACTCGGTATATTACTCGTACTGACGTCCCTTCCTGCGGACGCTATGTTCATGCCCACAGGTAGATGGGGAGATGGTACAGATCCCTAGGAGCCTTGTCAGCAGCTTTGCAGAAGCACTCCACTACTTCGGAATTACCGCATATCGGTACACTCTTTTGGGTACATATTTTGGGGCACGGCGGGGTCCTGTCCCGTCCTAATGTTCGGTATTCCAGTTAGAGGCTCGTACATACATATGTGTGGGTAATATATATCTTATGATCACCTTAGTATATATTTTTTTATATCACTTTTGACACCTCAAGAGCATGTACATATGCATGTTTTGTGAAGATATTTAGTGACCATTTCACCGCAAGTATGTTGGGAATTATGATTGCACAGGTTGAGTGATAGATAGTATGATAAGGGGTGCTCGGTAGCTAGTACCGGGTACCTGTCATGGCCCTCTTGTTGGGTCGTGACAAAAGTGGTATCAGAGCAGTTCTGTCCTAGGGTGTGTCTACGAGCCGTGTCCAGTAGAGTCTTGTTTATGGGTGTGAAGTGCGCCACACTTATACACAAGAGGCTGCGGGGCATTTAGGAGCCATGACCGTCTTTCTTCTTCATAGATCGTGCGATAGAGATATAATAGATTTCCTTCTTCCTAATCGAGTGTTACGTTTTCAGAGATGCCTGAGAAGAGGAAAGCAACAGCCGCCCAGAAGGGCAAGATGGCAGTAGAAAGGCGGATTGAACAGGAGTCACTAGTAAATATTGAAGAGGGTGAATCCCATAATGAGGCTCCCTCTCGTACTGCTCACACTTCGCCTATATTAGGGGAGCAAGAAGGGGTCTCCACTCTAGCTCCAGCACCCCCAGTTCCCCCACCTGATGCTTTAAGCTAGAAGATGAGACAGGCCATCCTTCGGCTGACTCAATTAGTAGCCGCTCCAAGCTCGGCGGCGGGGTGTGGGTCTGAGTGATAAGGGGTCATGAGGAGGACCGGGGTCTTGAGGTTTGACCATGGGTTCGAAGTACCTCAAGGCGGCGGTCTGTAGGTACCCAACTCGTTCAATAACAAGTGTACCTCTGGTTTCCTAGACTCGAGTTTGATAGACCCTTACCTCAGATCAAGTCAGGGCTCTAGAGTTTTGAATTCCCAGTATAGAGGTGAATTCAGTTAGATGAGACCACTCGCATCACAATGTCCCCAGTCATCTTGTAGACTACATGTGGGGCCGTGTCGCTTGGGTTCGGATATTTGTTATGCCTGTGCTTGGCCAGGTCATTTTATGCGCGAGTGCCCATTTCGACGTGACAGAGGTAGGATTCAGCCCATGGGAATAGTAGTTGGCTCTTCATCATTGGTACGCCCTCCGAGGCAAAGGCTGCAGTTATAAGCAGGCTATGATAGAGATCGAGGAGGAACGCCCGGTTCAGTGGACTGACATCATACCTATGTGCTAGTCGGGCAAAGATCTTGAGTCATCCCCTGATATTGTCCCAGGTATATTATCAGCATTTTCCTATAATGTATATGCATAGATTGATTCAAGTTCTACGTCGTCATATATCCCGCCTTATATTGTTGAACGTATTGGCTTGAAATCGGAGCTAAATCAAATGATTTGAGATGTCTATGCCTATTGGTGACCTAGTGATAGCCAGAATCATGAATTATGAGTAAGTATACCTCTATGAAGCGAGTGATTGACATAATATGTGAAAAAAAAATAATGGAATTCTAGAAAGGACGTGCAAGTTTGGGATTGTTATGTTTATAAAGGAAATTCGGCCAAAATTCCTCCTAGAGTCTAAGGGAAATTGTGAGAATTGTGGGTAGGATTGTGGCGAGACGAAAGAAAAGGGCCAGCAACGAGTGATCAAGGATAGAGCTAGTAGTAAATACGGGATAAATGTAGCAAGTATGTATTAAGCTAAGGGAATGATGAATAGGTTACGATGAAATAAGGAACATGAGAAGGGAGAATGATGTGTTTGGGGGTAGGAAGAAGTCTTACATACCAAGGCGAATTAAAGAGATAAGCATCCCATAAAAAGTTGCAAGTTAGAAGAATTTTGTTAGCCCTTTTATATTTTGGGAGATCGAATTATGGAATGAACTTGATATATATATGTATAGACCGATGCACGTAACACCAAATCAGATTATTAGGCTAGGATTTGCCCCTATGAGCTAGACTTATTGACCTCGGTGTTACCTCGAGGAAAGGGATCAGAGAGATGTGTTTACGAAGCTCTTTGCTGACGAAATCGGTTAATCTTGTAACCGCAATCGTGCTCGTGGTATAGTTTAAGATGTGTATATATATATATATATATATATATATATATATATATATATATATATACTCGAACGATTATATAATAGGAGTTGTTAATGCTCGGTATAAGTGATGTGTGTAGCGGAAAGCGAGAGAGAGAGAGAGAGAGAGAGGAAGTATTGGAAACAAAGAAGGAAGGGTAGAAGCGAGCCAAATAGGAGGAAGGCCTACTAGAGCAGTAACTCGACAAACTGAGGGAGGAAGAGAATTAAACCCTGTGGATATTCTAACGGTAAGGGAGGATGGAACAAGGAGTTACGAAGAAGTTGAAGTTTTGAATCACGCTGTACGAACGGTGTGGCCCATTAAGTTGCGACGAGAATTATGGGACCATTTGTTAAGTAAGGTATCTTATGTGTAAGGAGCGAGTTTACACGACATCCACATAAAGACTTTTAAAAGGACTATGTGTTACCCCGTTATTAGTACGTTGGGATAGCGAGTATAATACTCATATGGCGGTGTGAGTGGATCGTAAAAGAAAGTGAGGATTGATGTTGAACCTTAAGTTGCAGTTTATCAAAAGATGGTGTTCGAGGGAAAAGAGAAGAAAAGAAAAAGAGGCCAATGGTATTCTGAAATATGTTTAGAGTTATTGTCCTGTGAACGGAGTCATTTGATAAAAGGATGAGGGGTACGATAAAAGGAAAAACAAGGCATCAGTCCGATTAGAGGGGAGTTGTAACTTCTTGTTGAAATAAAGGAATGGAAGGGATAAAATTATAAATTCCGGAAAACTTGTCCAAGACCGAGTGTTTATGTAGCAAAGCGAATGACGAGAGAAAGGTGATCTTGGAGAAAAATATATACATATATAGTAAAGAAACCATGAAGATCCATTTGATGGGAATTTAGGCCTATCCGGGAATTGTACGTCTGCGAGAATATGTGACTCATCACAAATGTGTGCAACCACCGGATAAATTCCGGCGAATAGTCACAACTAAGACTAGTTATGGACTCGCTGAAAGTATGCATTTGCACAAAAAAAAAATAGAGGGGAACTAATGGGACGCTAAATATAGGATGATGGACCGACACCATAAGGGGGAAGGTAGAGATGAGCGAGTATGGGATCAAAGGTAGGCCTTGTCAAGAGATGGGAATATGGTGAAAAGAACTAGAAACCACCTCAAAGGGGGCATTACACTAATAGGCTGATTAAATGAAAGGACAGTTGACAATAAGCATGACAAGTCAGTTATGTGCATGACCAAGTAGAGATTGAAAAGGAGCACACCAAGGGAGAAATTACGTGTAAACTCAAGATAAGAGTGTAATGAGAAGTTCAGAAATAAAGAAGCAAAGAAGGATTGAGCGTGACGGTATTCAAAGTAGATTAGACTAAGGGGAAAGTTAAGTGAAGGACACCGCAGGCTAGTTGTGTGGATACAAAGTCTCAGCATCACAAAATAATTAGAAAACAACGGTACAAGGAAGCCTTAAGGGCAAAAGTATTCAATCTAGAACCTAGTAACATCTTGTCGATAGAAGGAAGTAGAGTTACCGTATGAGAGGGACTGAAATGAAAATGAAGTATTCAAAGGAACGCGATAAAGTGATGACATAAATGTGTATGATGGTGATGAAACATTTCGGCATAGGATGTATGCACGAGAGGAACCTAAAGAATATAGACTACTCCGAGTATTCCTTCCCGCTTTGAGGACCTTTTTATTTTGAGATAAATGGGTGAGTAGAACACACCTTTCTGACGTTCAAGATATGTCATGAGCATGTATGTTAGAACCATGAAGAAAATATGGGTAACCAGTTGATATGGATTGAAATTACGTATGGTACCAGTCATCACTCCAATGTCCATATGGCTCGGATGAATGTTTTACAAGAATAGGGGATTATCAGATTGTTTGGAATTTAAAAATTCAAAGTTAACAGTCGGGTATTCTGGTAGGGTCGCCAATGGAAGGTGTGATGAGATATGGTAAGAAAGGTAGGCTCAGTCCCCAATTTTTTAGGCCTTACAAGCTATGCGCAAGGAGGACCAAATAGTTTATGAGTTAGATCTGCCTTCAGGATTGAAGAAAATTCACCCGGCGTATCATGTGTTGATGTTTCGTAGGGCATTAGGGATCCTCCCATAAGTATGCCTGTAGAGGACGTCCAGGTCACAGAACCACTCCCTATGTAAAAAGTACCCATTGCCATTCTAGACAGACAAGTTTGAAGAATGAGAACCAAGGACGTAGCTTCAGTCAAAGTCCCATGGAGGAATAATAACAGAGAAGAAATGACTTGGGAAGCTGAGGAAGGAATGAAATCTAGATACCCGCATTTATTCCCACCCCCAGAAGACGTGCAAACAGGGCCATCAGCACCCTCAGGTATGTAATGCTTCTCTAAAGTGATTTCTTGGTCGTGTGTGGCCAGTATGGATATTGATGTTGTAGCCCAGTGAGGCGATTATATGTTTTGGGTTGTTGTGACAGGATGATAGAGGTACAATTACAGGGGAAACTCTGGCGAAATTTTCATAGAAATCCCTAAGAACTTTATATTCGAGGACGAATGTTCCTAAGGGGGTAGGAATGTTACACCTTGAAAAAATTTCGCGTCGTTTGCGTTGTAAGTAAACTAAAGTAAGCACGGAGAGGTCATGAAACCCTTATAAGGTTAATGAATACTCTTAACAAGTGTCAAGCAAGTGACCACAGGTTCCGGGACCAAGCAAATCGAAGAAAATAAATTCATCGAAAAATTTCAAAAAACAAGTTGGCAGAATTTTGGGCAGATTTTTAGTCAACTTTGGAGGGGTATATCTCCTAGTATATTAGGAGTTTCAAAAGCCTAAAATGAAGTTCGTCGAGCTTAGTTTCCAACGCAATAAATCGCTCATTGATACGACATCGGAGTAGAGAATTATGGACGTTACAAGTTTGGCTGACAAAGCAGAAACGCGTGCTACAGTAACTGCTACAAGAACCGACCCGAATTTGAACCTTATATAAAGGGTAAACCCCCCCCCCCCCCCCTTTTTTTATCAGATTTGCTCAAGAAAATTCTAGAAAATAGTTGAGGGGTGAGCATAGCATAAAATTGAGGGAATTTTAAGAGGCGGAGTGTAGTTTAGGTTCGGATAGCGCGCAACTGTGATTGTAGTGTCGTTTTGCGGCAGATTTTTGTTTGGATTCTAGGAGAACACCGAAGATATTGTTGTTTTAGTAAGAACAAGGTATGGATATCTTCCTATTTATGTTAATACCGGTTGATTTACGAAGATAGAGTGGTTTAATGATTGTATAGCGAGTTAATTAGTTATGGAAGTTGGAAAACAGCGTGTGGGCTATTTTATGGAACACTTTGATATGGGAAATGACATTATTGATGTTGGTATTGTTTCTGTTGTTGTTGGTTGTTGAACTAAGAATTCGGGCTAGGCACATAAACAGAGGAGATGCTGCCCGATTTTCGACAGAATATAAAATAGTTTAAATTGAAACTTAGGATAAGTGTGTGATAAGGAGACTAACATTAGTGTGAATTCTCTCAAATGTAGATTTACGAGCTCGGGCGGATAAACGTAGCCAATAGGAGGTCGAGCGAGGTATGTTAAGGCTCGTCCCTTTCTTTCAAAGGCATGATTCCGATGTTATGACTTCATAAATGTTTCCATATCTTCCTTGTTTTCGAAAGTTAGATGTTTATGACTCCAAGGCATAATTCCTTTCCTAATAATTCATAAATGTTTTCCAAAATGTTCGTATTTTCTAAATCAGAGATTTATGGCTCCGTGAGCTCTTATGATAACAACGATGAACCTGTTTTCACAATCATAATAATGATGTCAAAGATGAGAATGTTTTCCTACGATGATTATGATGATGATGATTCCGTGTTTAAAGGTTCCAAGTTTACGATTTCAATGACGATATAAGAATGTTGAGCTATTTCTTGATTTCTCAATTTTATTCATGGATGATGACTATTTTTAAAAATTCCAAAGTATATGAATTGATGCCTTATGAGATTTATGATCCTATTTTATGTTTTCTCTTGATGTTATTCTTCATTGATAGTCTCTGTTATACCCCGTAGTTTCGGTACGTTGAAATTCGTTAGGCATTAGCTATTCAAGTGCAAACATCAGAGTTATTGTCAAGGAAATGCAAGATCATAGGTGCTCGTGTTACGATTACAAGAGTCCGAGTTTGCGTAACCGGTTATACGAGAAGTGGGAGATCAGTGAACTAAGGGAATTAAGCTTCCGAGGCTTTGAAGGAAAGTTGGGCAAGGTTGGAACAAAAATTTTGGTCTAACTGGAAGAAAGAATGTGTTTTAGTATATTAAGAGTTTTGAAGGGAAACAAAAGCCTAAAGTGAAGTTCGGGAAGTCTAGTTCCCAACGCAACAAACCGCTCCACAATCAGGCATCGGTGTAAGGAGATATGGACGTTACAAGTCGGGCTGGCAGACAGGAAAAATGCTCTGCGCGAACGCGCCTGGGAGTGGCGCGAACGCGCGTGCCAAGGCACACCGCGCGCGAACGCGCGCGCGCGGCGCGAACGCGCATGTGAGGCGCGAACGCGCGACCGCGCGGCGCGAACGCGCCGAACAAATTATAAGTTTGGGTTCGGGATGAAGGCTATATTATAAGAATGTGACAATAACATATATATATGACATTTGGAGACCATTATACGGGGTGAATTGGTTCGTATGACACTTAATGAGAAACCCTCGTTGCTGCACGCTAAGTGGGGTCCACACGTCGGAGTTTTATAAAGGACATATGAAGAGACATATGAGTAGTATATGAAAGGTTGAACAAGTCCTAAGAAGGACCCATAAGCCAAATATGGGCATAAGCCTTCCAAAAGGGCGATTTAAGGAAACATTTTCGGATGATCTGACTTGGAGGGGCAAAAACGGTATTATAAGTTTGGAATTTGGAAAAATATAAAGAATGAAAGTTGTAGAGAATTGAAATATATTTCCAACCATAGGTCGTGGGTCCACACGCGATATCGGGATCAAGAGTTATAACCTTTTTATTGAACAAAGGTGCAGTCAGAAAAACTGAACCAGCGCGAACGCGCTGAAGGAAAAATAGGTCGGTCCAGTGTAACCTAGACCGTTCTATAAAATGGGGAGACCCCCTATTTTTGTCCCAAACCACCCAAAACCTTCCAAAAACTCCAGAAAATTCCCCAACCTTCCACCACCAACTTTTAACCCAAAATCGTGTATAATTCCCAAATCTACCCATACGTCGTATAGTCGCAACTACAAAATTGTGTATTAATGCGTGTGGCTTAAGTTCAAGGTGAAGGAGTGAAGCCATAGCATTATTATTGCAGGAAAGGTATGAATCTCTTTCTATTTGTGTTCGTATTGATTTATTTACGAAGAAGGAGCTGTAAAATCGTGATAAAATGATTCTGTGATGGAATTATGGGACAAACACCATATGGGGCGTTTATGAGTTATTTTGAAGTTGGGAATGTTATGTTTAATGTTGGTATTGTTGTGATTGTGTTGGTTGTTGAATTGAGAATTCGGGCTAGGCATATAAACAGGGGAGATGCTGCCCAATTTTCGGCAGAATATAGAATAGTTTGATTTGAAATTTGGAACAAGTGTGCAAAGAAAGAGTCTAACGTTAGTGTGAATCCTTTTAAATGTAGACTTACGAGCTTGGACGAATAAGCGTAGCTAATAAGAGATAGAACGGTATGTAAAGCCCAACCTTTCTTTCTTTGGCATATCTTAGTCGTAAAATAAGTTATGACACAAATCTCGAGGTGATTCTATTCTTGCGATCCGGCATGTTTATGATCCTTATTTGCTTCTTGATATTCATATTCTTAATGTAGTCAAATTATGGTCTTTATGTTTTCGTATGAATGGATTTCAAAGGTTGCATGAAAGTTTTCAAAAAGAGATTTGATTCCTAAATGATTCCGAAACTACGAACGTCCGTAACTTTCGCATAAAGGCTCGGATCGCTTCGATTTGTTCGTAGAAAGTTCTAAAGTGAATAATGTTTGTAACTTCCGAGGCGGACTCGGATTGGTTTGGCGTAATACTATGATCCCCGTGGTTTAAATATGACTATGATCCCGATGGTTTTGTTAATACGTTTATGATGTATGTTATGTTTCCGAAAGATATTCGATATAACTATTGTCCGACTTACAAATGAGATTGGTTTGGACTACTTCATTGAGTCTTGGAAATGTTTTATTTGCATTTGGTTTCTCACTACTCGCTTCGTGCAAGCTCAATATGTCTTTCACCGAGTCCCGGCCGGGTACGCATTCGTGCAACTTCTCTCGCATTGTTCACCGAGTCCCCTCACTAGGGGGCGGGTACGCTATATATATATATATATATATATATATATATATATATATATATATATATGATGATGTGATGATGTGTCGAGATGGGGATGGCATACCGAGTCCCTTGCTAGCGGGGCCGGGACACGCTACTCACCGAGTCCCTCACTAGAGGGCCGGGTACGGTATGTATATATGTATATCTGCATGCATACATGATTATGATATGATTTACTCACCGAGTCCCTCACTAGAGGCCGGGTGCAGATATATGTACGATGGTATGACGATATGATTATGATAAGATTTTACTTACCGATATGTATATGCAATGACAAATGTTTTCAAAAGGCAAGTCTTATGATTTTTTCGACTTTTCTTTCCTGCGTAGATCCCGCTACTACATTTCATGCTTTACATACTCGCACATGACATTCCGCATCGACCCCTTTCTTCGGGCTGCGTTTCATGCCGCGCGTGTACACCTGCATGAGTTGAAGACATTAGTTGAAGATGTTCCAGCGGGATTGGCGAGCTCCATTTTCTCCGGAGTGCTGCCGAGTCGAGCATTATGATATGGTTACATGTTCGATGTTAGAGACTTTGGCAAGACTGTCGTGGGTATAAGATGCCGTTATGTAAGCGCCATATGTAAGCCTTATGTGTCATTATGCATTGTATTATAAGTTCTATATGTTTCTATATGTTACATATTTTCTTTGATTCGAGAAAGGCAAAAGCATATTAATTTTTGAAAAACTTCCGTTGTATAATTGTGTAATGGTTTGACTGTTAGCACGATTATGAGTATTATGTAAGTCAGCGGGTTCGCTCGGTCCTAAATAAGGGTCGGGTTCCCATCACGCCCTAACGGAAATTAGGTTGTGACAAATTGGTATCAGAGCGGTTCGTCCTAGGGGTTGTCGCGTAAAGTCGTGTCCGGTAGAGTCCTGTTTATGGTGTGAAGCGCGCCACATTTATAAACAGGAGGCTACGGGGCATTTAGGATGGTTACTCTTCTTTGACATCTTAGATCGTGCCGTAGAGCCGAGTTATAGGAAATGAGATTTCTTCCGCTAACTTTTGGTTGCAGCAGGAGAAAGGTATCGACAGAAGAAAGCGATTAACGATATTGGAAGTTACGAAGTACGCAGGTAAGCAAAGGTAAGCAAGACATATGTTGGGCAAGATATGAAAGTACGATTGAAATACAAGTTTGAGACTAAAAGGGAAAGTAAACAAGAAAGTGTGAAAACCGAGTTGGGCATACAAGGTATGTTTATTATTTTTGTACCGTCGATGATGCTGAGCCCCGTGAGGCCGTGATATGATGTGATATGTATATATATATGTTGGCCCCCGTGAGGCATTGTTGGTATTTCCGTGCATGTGTTTTGAGATAATAACATTTTACAGGAAACTCTGCCGAAATTTTCCCAGAAATAAAGCGAAAACGAGACATAGATTTGTCATATGTCTCGGAAGGTCGTGCCAATAGTAATGAGTTTTTTTTTTTTTACTAAGATACGAGCGCGGGGATAATAATAATTATAAGGTCGACTTCGGGAGAAAAGGGTAAAGGATTAAAAGGTGTTATATTATTGGATTGATTACGAACGGATGTAAAAGAGGAGTATGGCGAAAGACCGTTGGAGAAGAATTGGATGAAATAATAAAGCCTAATGGAGAAAGATGATTTGATTTGAAAAAGCCAGTTGACGTGGTCTACGTAACTAGAATATAAAAGTAAGTGTGAAACGGAAAAGTGAACTATAGAGCGAATAAGCGAGACTTATCAAGTTCTGTAAGGAAAGCCTGGGATAAGGGTTATATAACAGTGGAAATGATAGTGAGTGTAAGAAAAGAAAGGGTAATCGGAAGAAGGAAATAAGAAGGGAGTGAGACAACGGTATAGTAATAGACCATGACGCGTGTAATTAAGGATAAGTGTCGAAGTGGGTCGGTAAAAGACTCGGATATAGAAAGGACGAAGAACGAGGTAAATGAGAACAGAATCCAGAGGGCGATGACCGAGTAGCTATAAGTAATGGTGATCGAGGTGTATTCCTCGCCATTGAGACCTGGAAGTTTAGGACGAAAGGTAATCGTATCCACAGGTGAAAAGCGAATACCGAAGGTCAAAGGAGGGGTAAAATAGTAATTATGTGAATAGGGAAAAATGAAATCCGTTAAAACTTCGACTTACTCCAAATCACGTGACGGAGGTCATGCGGTGAGGTGGACGCGATTATAACAAAGAGAAAGCATCGTATTTCATAAGTTTCGTAGTTAAGCGTGTCTGAAGCGAGAGAAATCTCCGGGGATGGTGACCCCCACGGGAAGTTTTCTTCGAAAGTTCTATGAAATTCGTACGCAAAGAAGTAAATGAGAAGTGTGATGAGTTAAGGAAAATTCCGTTGAGGAGGATAAAGGAAAGAGATCAAAATGAGAGCACTAGACCTATAGAAAGGAAAAAAAAAAGTACATCGCAGCTTTAGAATTAGGGTGAATCGGAATAGTGTTTGGGGATATCTTGTAAGCAAGATAGTAGGGACTATATGTGTACATAGGTACGCATCATATCGTACATGGTTAGACGGATATATGTATTCCGTAATTAACGTGGCGAGGTATATGGAGGGCATTAATCGGACAGAGTAACGAGGTTCAAGTGAAAAAAAATATAAAGAGTGCAAATGTTACAAGGCAAGCCGATGTCGTTTTCACTACAAGCTAAGCTTGGAAAGTGTTAATACAGCAACATCTGGAAAGGAAAGCTAAAAGCGAGTAGAGAACGGCAACGGGAACCAAAATGTCGGAATAAAAGTGCCGCCTAATTACGATTGGAAATATGGATATAAATGAGTATAATCGGGTAATGGATAGATTCCCTAAAGCGGGGAAGCAGGGAGAGAGATACAAGTGTAAGACAAGACAATCGACACTACAATGTCCCGGATACGAATGTTTGGGCCGCGTAAAGCTCTTTGCCGAGACAAGCTAGGGAGATCGAAAAGAATAGTGGATAGAAGTTAGGGTAATAATCGAGATGGCGCTGAGAATTAATGTAAAATATTTGGAGTAACGCGATATTAGGAAATGGAGACTTAAAGAGTGGATACGATAAAGAAAAGTAACGAGTACTTGTGGAGACATTGTGAAAGGTAGTACGGCGGTACGGGATCGAGGTTGAGAGGTAGGAAAAGAAAAAAAAGAGAAAATTTCTTATGGTAGAAAGTAAGAAAAGCGGGAAAAGAAGTATGATAAGGTAGACTCCTAGCAAATGCGAGCACGGGAGTAAGATCCGGAATAGTATGAATCAAAGAAAAGGAACGAGCGTGATTAAGATTAAATGCGTGAACGAAAGTGTGAATCCAACATGTCACCTATGAATATTATACGAGAGGTGAGACCAAGTGAATACTTAATAAGAAAAGTTTGGATTAGGGCAAATAACAATATGGTTACGAGACTCTGGGTGCATTCAGGAAAGATGTAGAGATGGTTAAGCTAAATTACCGAGATGGAGTTAGTACTAAGGACAAGCAGGACATGGCCATAGTTGAACCAGAGACCTATCCCGATACCGGTTGTAAGATAAGAGAGGCGAAGGCAAAATGAAACATAAAGAATAGTGAAGCCACGCTAAGGTATTTCTTGGGCTAATGGGAGCACCTTCGTATATTCGCGTAAAGGTTGCAACATCATGGGTGACAGGAAAGTTCAGAGCAAGATCTGAGCAAAGGGACAATAGAAGGGTTTGAATTAAAGATAAAGAGATGACACGAGATAATGTGCCTAGAATGTTACAAGTTGTGTAAAGGGGGAGTATAAGATAATTAAGCAAGATGATCAGAACTAGCGGGCTACTAAAAGAGGGTGAATTTATGTGTCAAATTCTTTCAGGATGACACCGGCTGATGATAATCAATGCAGGGGACGGCTATTAGCAGCTCAGAGACAACAGAAATCATATGACAACAATTGGCGTCGACACATAGAATTCCAGACTAGCGAGTGGGTATGCGTGAAGATATCACCCATGAAAGGTGTAATGAGATTCGACAGGAAAGAGAAGTTTAAACCGAGATATATTGGATCTTATTACATTGTTCATAAGGTAAGAAGGTTACGTACTAAAGACGTGGCTTTTGTTAAGGTATTGTGACAGAACAATAACAGGGAGGAGATAATTTGAAATTCGAAGAAAAGATGAAGAAGAAATATGATTGGTAGATGAGACTGCATACTATAGTAACAAAGGAAACCCCCCGAGAACCTTATAAGACCTTATACGACTAGTTTGACATTCGAGGACGAATGTTCTAAAGGGGGGAAGGATGTTATACCCCGTAGTTTCGGTACGTTGAAATTCGTTAGGCATTAGCTATTCAAGTGCAAACATCAGAGTTATTGTCAAGGAAATGCAAGATCATAGGTGCTCGTGTTACGATTACAAGAGTCCGAGTTTGCGTAACCGGTTATACGAGAAGTGGGAGATCAGTGAACTAAGGGAATTAAGCTTCCGAGGCTTTGAAGGAAAGTTGGGCAAGGTTGGAACAAAAATTTTGGTATAACTGGAAGAAAGAATGTGTTTTAGTATATTAAGGGTTTTGAAGGGAAACAAAAGCCTAAAGTGAAGTTCGGGAAGTCTAGTTCCCAACGCAACAAACCGCTCCTCAATCAGACATCGGGGTAAGGAGATATGGACGTTACAAGTCGGGCTAGTAGAAACAAAACACGCACATATATATATAACGCGCACGTGAGGCGCGAACGCGCGAAGGCCAAGGGCCACGCGTGCGCGAACGCGCCGTGTGTGTGCGAACGCGCCGAACAAATTATAAGCCCGGGTTCAGGATGAAGGCTATATTATAAGAATGTGATAATAACATATATATATATGACATTTGGAGACCATATGGGGTGAATTGGTTCGTATGGCACTTAATGAGAAACCCTCGTTGCTGCACGCTAAGTGGGGTCCACATGTCGGAGTTTTATAAAGGACATATAAAGAGACATATGAGTAGTAAATGAAAGGTTGAACAAGTCCTAAGAAGGACCCATAAGCCAAATATGGGCATAAGCCTTCCAAAAGGGCGATTTAAGGAAACATTTTCGGATGATCTGACTTGGAGGGGAAAATCCGGTATTATAAGTTTGGAATTTGGAAACATACAAAGAATGAAAGTTGTAGAGAATTGAAAGAGCTTTCCAACCATAGGTCGTGGGTCCCCAGGCGATATCAGGATCAAGAGTTATAACCTTTTTATTGAACAAAGGTGCAGTCAGAAAAACTGAACCAGCGCGAACGCGCTGAAGGAAAAATAGGTCGGTCCAGGCAGAACCTGGACCGTTCTATAAAAGGGGAAGACCCCCTATTTTCGTCCCAAACCACCCAAAACCTTCCAAAAAACTCCAGAAAATTCCCCAACCTTCCACCACCAACTTTTAACCCAAAATCAGGTATAATTCCCAAATTCCGGTCCAGACAGCGTATAGTTGCAACTACAAAATTGTGTATTAATGCGTTGTGGCTTAAGTTCAAGGTGAAGGAGTGAAGCCATAGCATTATTATTGCGGGAAAGGTATGAATCTCTTTCTATTTGTGTTCGTATTGATTTATTTACGAAGAAGGAGCTGTAAAATCGTGATAAAATGATTCTGTGATGGAATTATGGGACAAACACCATATGGGGCGTTTATGATTTATTTTGAAGTTGGGAATGTTATGTTTAATGTTGGTATTGTTGTGATTGTGTTGGTTGTTGAATTGAGAATTCGGGCTAGGCATATAAACAGGGGAGATGCGGCCCGATTTTCGACAGAATATAGAATAGTTTGATTTGAAATTTGGAACAAGTGTGCGCAAGAAAGAGTCTAACGTTAGTGTGAATCCTTTTAAATGTAGACTTACGAGCTTGGACGAATAAGCGTAGCTAATAAGAGATAGAACAGGTATGTAAAGCTCAACCTTTCTTTCTTTGGCATGTCTTAGTCGAAAATAAGTTATGACACAAATCTCGAGGTGATTCTATTCTTGCGATCCGGGCAGGTTTATGATCCTTATTTGCTTCTTGATATTCATATTCTTAATGTAGTCAAATTATGGTCTTTATGTTTTCGTATGAATGGATTTCAAAGGTTGCATGAAAGTTTTCAAAAAGAGATTTGATTCCTAAATGATTCCGAAACTACGAACGTCCGTAACTTTCGCATAAAGGCTCGGATCGCTTCGATTTGTTCGTAGAAAGTTTTAAAGTGAATAATACTTGTAACTTCCGAGGCGGACTCGGATTGGTTTGGCGTAATACTATGATCCCTGTGGTTTAAATATGACTATGATCCCGATGGTTTTGTTAATACGTTTATGATGTATGTTATGTTTCCGAAAGATATTCGATATAACTATTGTCCGACTTACAAATGACATTCCGTTTGGACTACTTCATTGAGTCTTGGAAATGTTTTATTTGCATTTGGTTTCTCACTACTCTGCTCGTGCAAGCTCAATATGTCTTTCACCGAGTCCCGGCCGGTACGCATTCGTGCAACTTCTCTCGCATTGTTCACCGAGTCCCTCACTAGAGGGCCGGTACATTTTATATATATATATATATATATATATATATATATATATATATATATGATGATGTGATGATGTGTCGAGATGGGGATGGCGGCCCAGATGGCATACCGAGTCCCTTGCTAGCGGGGCGGGACACGCTACTCACCGAGTCCCTCACTAGTAGGGCCGGCACGTATGTATATATGTATATCCGCATGCATACATGATTATGATATGATTTTACTCACCGAGTCCCTCACTATAGGGCCGGCACGTTATATATATGTACGATGGTATGACGATATGATTATGATAAGATTTTACTTACCGATATATGCATATGCATGACAAATGTTTTCAAAAGGCAAGTCTTATGATTTTTTTCCGTACTCTTTACTTCGGTGTGATCCCGCTTACTACATTTCATGCTTTACATACTCGGACATATTCCGTACCGACCCCCTTTCGGGGGGCTGCGTTTCATGCCGCGCAGGTACACCCAGATGAGTTGAAGACATTAGCAGAAGATGTTCCAGCGGGATTGGCGAGCTCCATTTTCTCCGGAGTGCTGCCGAGTCAGAGCATTATGATATGGTTACATGTTCGATGTTAGTGTCACACCCCGATCTTACTAGGGTGTGATGGGCACCCGACCCCGTATTCGGAGCCGAGCGAACCCGCTGACTCTTATTACATATATGAACTACGCCGTTTTTTTTTTCGACTAGCATAAGCATACATTGTACAACTATGAACATAAACTAGTAAGCTTTACGATCATACTATACAAATGACGGGGACAATCGGGAGTACCAATAGCTACCGTACATATCCGTCTACGAGCCTCTAAACATAGTACACATATACATAGAAAGGGCCGAGTACTACCGTGCCCGAATATGTACACAAGAATAGTACCAAGGACCTGGGCTCCGAAACAACCGGAGCGCCGCAAAAATACCGCCGAGGAACTCCCTAGGGATCAACTCCGCTATTCGCCGACCGCGCGGCATGAAACGCCGCCCACATGAAGGGGCGTCAGTACGAATAATGTACCGAGTATGTAAGACATAGAAAACAACATAAACGAGAGCATAGATTATAAGTAACAATATCGAGGGGTCATGGATATATATGCTGAGATAAGGATGTAACCTGTGCATAGGAACGCCCTTTTCAGGCCGGATATCATGCATGCTTGTTTTTCCTTTTTGAAAACAAAACATTTCTTTTCATAGGCATAGAAAGTAGAATTTATATCGTATTATAATGTATCATAGCATAGCATAGTATATCATAGTATCATAGCATAGCATAGTATATCATAGTATCATAGCATAGCATAGTATATCGTAGTATCATAGCATAGCATAGTATATCATGGTATCATAGCATAGCATAGTATATCGTAGTATCATAGCATAGCATAGTATATCATAGTATCATAGCATAGCATAGTATATCGTAGTACCGAATATATCGGCTCGCCCACATAGTATAATTCCCGCGTCCGGCATCCCGCGTCCGGGATGATATCAAGTCAAGTACGGATACATGCACCGTGAGTAACCCGGCGCTCATAGCGCTCCGTCTTTTTTTCCCGCTTTTCCCCCAAATACCTTTTTATACATATATATATATATATATATATCATAGCATGCAGGGGAGCCCAAGAAAATCGTGTATCCATCGGAGTGACGTAAGGTCGGGAACCTCCGATCGCTTTATGGAATAATCATGGTCGCTTTGTCTCACCTTGAAGGGACGATGATTATAAGGCGAGACTATCAACATAGAACGTGTCATAGCATATCGGATTATAGACATGGCATAGCGGACATCGTAGAATCACAAGTAACAGGGAATCGTAGTCACCATAGAATCATAGTAGTCATAGGATCACAGTCTTCATAGGATCGTAGTCGTCATGGGATCATAGTATTCATAGGATCATAGGCGTCCTAGATTCATAGTCATCATAGGATTTTAGTCGTTGTTTAGGTCATAAAAAATTGGCAACATTATAAAACTTAGTTTTTTTAAAGAAAGATGTATATTTTGGAAAATGGCAATATTGAAAACTTGGTTTTTAAAGAGAAGGAATATTTTGGAAAACACTTGTAAGCTTCAGTGAGGAAAAATCATGCATTGGTGTTATGGCTTAGTTAAAACATTTCTTATTTAGTAGTTAAAATAATAACCAAAAACTTTCCTTAGTTATTAGATGAAAATAAGTCAAAGGGGACAATAGGGAAGAATTCGGGAATAGTGGGCCCACCTCGGGTCAAATGAGGCGGCATATCAAATTTACGTATATTACAATTCATGGCGTCACTTGGGAGGGTCTTAGGGTGATCGAGTCCTATTTGGGTAAGTTCTGGATGTCCAAGGAGTTTTTCCAACATTTTATGCAAGTTCTAATTCAATTCTACTGGATGAATAGTAACTATTTTCAATCTTAGATTCCGAGAAAAGGAATGGTCCTCGGGACACATAGTCGACTTAGTACGTCTAAGACATGCCATAGAAAGAAGGGTGAAGCCTTACATACCTCGTTTCGCTCCTTATGGCACTCCAAATTCAAGCTCCAACTTCGCCAAAATCTACAAATTGGTCATGTTTACCAAATGTTAGTTCAAGTTGTTAGAAGTAGAATCTCAAAGTGACACTTGTCTACCGGAATTTCGGCAGCACTTCCTCTGTAAATACGTCATTCCCCAAGAATCATCTTAGCCAATTCTCATCAACAACAATCCGGGAATTCAACCCGGCCAAACTAGCAATCATAATATCACAACCATATTAACAATTTCAATTTCAATCCAAGATGCATTCTAACAACTTAACCAATACACTACTTTCATCAAGACCTTCCAACTCCAATGAAAACAATAACAAACTAATAATTCATATACCAACGATACCATACAAGTCTCATTATCTTCCATGCATGCAAGAACATTATATTCCATTTGCATAAACTCTACACCAAGTCTCCAATTACCACAATTTCTCTAATATCCTTAAGCTTCTATTAGCAACATAAACTCACACAATAACGATTAAAACATTGAATAAAATCAATTCATTCTCTTCCATAATGCACCACAACCATACGGCCATACCATCATACACACAACACACGGCCAACACCATGCATATACAACTACAACTTCTCCAAAATCATTCAATTTCCCTTATCAACATAGTATTGACAATAATAACAACCAAACACTAGATAGTATAATTAAAACATGATTTCTACACACACCCACATACACCACACCTCACGGCCACCCCCCCCTATCTACTTGCTCTTCATGAATTTCATCCATTTTCATGCACTACAACATCCACAAATATCCATAACATACAAAGAAGGATGAATTCTTACCTTGTTCTTCAATTCTTCACTTGGCTAGAACTTGGCAACTTGTATGATTGTGAGTTCTTCTTGCTTCAACAACAACTCCACCTTGTTAAGGACCTTCTACTTAGTAGGGAGTGATTTTTGGAGGAATTTTTCTCAACTTTTCTTGAATTTTTCCCTTGGCCGAATTGGCCTTCAAGTCTTGCTCCTTCTCCTCTTTTCTTTTGTTCTTGAATTTTCTAGTAACTTAGGGAATAAGGATGACTTAGTCATCTCTTATAATTATAAATTAAGCCCCTCATGGGCTTGGATCCATGCCCTATGGCCGGTTGGGCCTCACTTTTGTTTCCAAAAATTAATCCAAGCCCAATTGTATTTCATGACAAACGATAATTCATAAAGTCGTTTCCAAAATTCCGACTTTACCCCTAGACTCTCTTAATAATTCCGCTTCTAAATGCTTCATAAACCATTCATATACTTAACAAAATAAAAATAGCCTTGCTTGTTGTCCTCCCGCAATTGTCTTAAATTATCCGAACGCACAAAATGCGGGATATAACAGTTAGAGACTTTGCAGACAGTGTCGTGGGTATAAGATGTCGGTTATGTAAGCGGCTATGTAAGCCGATGAGTTGTTATGCGTTGTATTATAAGTTCTATATGTTTCTATATGTTACAGATTTTCTTTGATTCGAGAAAGGCAAAAAGCATACTAATTTTTGAAAAACTTCTGTTGTATATTTGTGTCATGGTTTGACTGTTAGCACAATTATGAGTATTATGTAAGTCAGCGGGTTCGCTCGGTCCTAAATAAGGGTCGGGTGCCCATCACGCCCTAACGAAAATTCGGGTGTGACAGTCTCACCTTATAATAATTATTCCTTCAAGGTGAGACAAAGCGACCATGATTATTCCATAATATAATCGGAGGTTACCGACCTTACGTCACTCCGATAGAGACATAACTTTCCTTGGTCTCTCCTGCATGCCGCTTTATATGATATATGTATATGTATATGGGGAATATGGGGAAAAAGGGAGTGGCGCTATAGACGCATGACCACCTGATCAGTTGGTGTAACTTATCATCCCGGATGCGGGACGCCCAGACGCGGGACACATGTGGTTAAATGGATCGGGTCGACGTTCCCGGCATATTTTCTGAATATATGAACAAGAAATGTTTTTCAACAAAAAAAGCTAAGAATGTATGGCATCCGCCCTAAGAGGCACTCACATGTACAGGTTACTCTTTTATTTTACGATATGCTCTATATTTCCATTCTATTATTCATACCTGTATGCCTTATCATATTATCGTTCATGCCTTACATACTCGGTATATTACTCGTACTGACGTCCTTTCCTGCGGACACTGTGTTCATGTCCACAGGTAGACGGGGAGACGGTACGCATCCCTGTGAGCCTTGTCGGACACTTTGCAAGCACTCCACTACTCCGGAGTTGTCGTATATCGGTACATTCTTTTGGGTACATATTTTGGGGCACGGCGGGGTCCTGTCCCGTCCTAATGTTCAGTATTCTAGTTAGAGTCTCGTAGATACATATGTGTGGGTAATAGATGTCTCATGATCACCTTAGTATATATTTTTGTATATCACTTTTGACACCTCGAGAGATTATGTACATATGCATGTTTTGTGAAGATATTTAGTGACCATTTCACCGCAAGTATGTGGGAATTATGATTGCACAGGTTGAGTGATAGATAGTATGATAAGGGGTGCTCGGTAGCTAGTACCGGGTACCTGTCATGGCCCTCTTGTTGGGTCGTGGCACCTATCACCTTTCAAACGTACCTTGCCGCCGAGTCGATATGACCAATCGAGTAAGTAAATGAATGGCCTTTTTTTACATTTTGACCAGCGACGGGGAGAAAGTATGCTTCGGGGGTCTTTGGAGCTGGGGCTGAGGCTCCCTAATGCTCCTCAGAAATGGGCACTGAGTGGGAGGAATGAGATTGAGCCGCATTCTGGGGCTCACCCTCCTCTACAACCGTTGGCGGTGCTCTTTAGCCCACTTTTCTCGTTAAAATGTGTTGTTGATTTCTTTGGGCCGCTGTAGCTTTCTCTTTAAGGGTACATTTCGAAATACATAATACACGGTTAAGGAAAGAGAAATACTTATATCGTGGCTCTATCGCACGATCTTACGAAGAAAGAAGGTCATTCATTCCTAAAATGTTTATTGAGCCTCGCGTTTATAAGTGTGGCGCCCAACACACCCATAAACAAGACTCCACTCGACACGGCTCGTAGACACTCCCTAGGACAGAATTGCTCTGATACTACTTTTGTCACAACCTAACTAGAGGGCCATGACGGGCACCCGGTACAATCCACCCGGCACCTCTTATCGTACTATCAACTCCACATCTAGGTGAGCCACATGGCCTACTCATGATTCCAATACATCAACAATACTAATCACATCGGGCAACGACACATTTATATCATCATCAACAACAATGACCATATCCATATACACAAGCCGACGAGGCTAACAAAATAATATACTAAATGTGAATCGACAAGGCTACAAGACATCTAACCACGCACAACTGTCTACGAGCCTCTAAGAAGAGTATGTAACATCATACAAACGGGACAGGACCCCGCCATGCCCATATGTATGTACACAAAAGAATAATACCAACAACTGTAGCTCCGGATGAAATGGAGCTCCTCTATGCAGTCCCTGAACAAGAAATCTAAGGATAAAGCATATCTTTCTGCCCACCTGCGGGCATGACGCAGCGTCCACAAACAAACGAACGTCAGTACAAGGAATGTACTGAGTATGTAAAGCATAGTCGATAACATAATGAAAGAATAAGAAATAACATAAGATAGACGAGTCATGAAATGAAAGAGCTAGGTATACCTCTAGCGATGTTCGTCATATTTACTTACCCTCTTTCTAATGGGAAACTTCCATTTCATACATTCATACATTTAGAAGCATCGTACCCGACCATGATAGGTTCGGTGTCTTACATACCCGACAATGATAAGGTTCGGTGTTATACATACCTGGCCCTACCAAGGCTCAGTGTTATCCGTACCCAACTGCAGTGGTGTGCGCGCGATAAATATCATACCCGACCATATAAGCTCGGTGTTACATAATAGCCATTCATACTTATACACGTATACATAAGAGTATATAAGTCTAATCAACATCATTATCATCATCATTTTCGTTACATCTATCCTTAGAGGATCAACTATCATATACGGGAAGCAATAGAATCGTGAAAGTATCGAGGATCATCAGCTTTAGTAACTTTAGAGATAGAGTCATTTGGAAGACATTATGAAACTCATGAAAGGGTATATAGCAACTGAACCATGCCTTAATGAAAGAAGGATTAGCCTTACATACCTCTTTCTCTTCTTAACTACTTAACGTTCACTGTCGAAGCTTGAACAATCTACGTTTAGAAGGATTCATACCATAGTTAAGCCTTAATGGTACTCTTAAATTCAAACTAGAATAATTCATGATCCAATAAAAATTGAGCAGCATTTCCCCTATTTCGTCAACTTCTACCATATTACAAAACAACTCCCAACAACCACAATAACATCCATAATATCATAATCAAGTAATCACATTCCATTAAGCCTTCAAAATTCATCCTCATGCTCAACTTATACTAGCAACTTCACACCCATTCTTAGCACATTTTCATACAATACTTCCTCATCACCATTACTACCTTCCATAACAATATTATATCCATATTATACTACTCAAAAACATCATAAAAGTTACATTTAGCCCTCATTTTCTGCTTTCTTCTTCTACCCAAGTTCTTCAACAACCAAGCATTCATGATAACATGAAATAAGCTTAAAAAATAACCTTTCATCTCATGGGAATGAGCTTTGGAGCAGCTATCAACTTATGTAAAAACCCTAGCTTCAATGCCCAAGTATATCTTGAAATCTACCAACCCTAGGAAGCCTTCTAACACATGAACACTTTAATTCTTGCTATTTGATCATTGAAATCTCTTGGGTTTGAGTGAAATATGTTGGGAAAAGGGTTTTGGAACTTTGGAGAGCTTGGAAGAAATGTGGGAAATGAAAATAAAGTGAGGGTCGTCCATGCTTATAAAAAGAAAATTCTGACCCGACCCGATTATACGGCCAATTATACGGGTCGTATAATTAGACCGTGTAATCTTACCAGGTTGCACCCTTCTCTGGAAGCAATCTACGGACCATTATACGGGCCGCATAATTTATACGGTCCGTACAAATGGCCGTACAACTGGGAATTTTCGAATTTCATTCTCGTCGACTCGTTTGACTTCCAATCCTCGTGGAACCTTCTTGGCACTTATATAACACTTCATTAACCATACAATAGGCCCTATAGCATCCCCTCAAGATATTTCTAAATAAATATTAGCTCAATCATAGCGGAAACCTTCCGAACACGACTTACATTTCACTTCCTTCAACAAACTAAACTTCTCATATTCGTATGTCTCGAAATCTTATAGTATGCACCTTAAGCTATCTAATACTTTACTTAATCTCGTAAGGGTTTCATAATCACCTTAAGGTCACGTTAGCCTACTCAAAAGGCAACAAATCCGAAATTTCCGAGATGTAACACAAACATCTAACTGAAACAAAATTGCAAAAAGATTAAATAAATAAGAAGAAAGTTTACGTTGTGGATGTGCAGCCTTTGAAGAGAATTGAATTAGAAGCCCCTTTTCTTCACACTTAACCACACAAGCACTTATAAAACTTTGAAAATTTTAAACTAAAACCAAAATTTTTTAAAGGTTTTTAAGCTGTAAGCTAGAAAACCCTAGGTATTTTGGATTCTTCAAACAAAATAATTTCTTTTTGTCTGAAACTTGTTTGAATCAACAATATTGGGGTTCTATAACCCCTAATTTTGAAAAACCCTACACTGAGTCGATGTGGGACAAATATATTCACAAAGCTTTCTTAAGCAACAAATGGTCGAGATTTGGCCAAATTAAAACGAACGGTCTAGATTCAATTATAGTACTCAAAGAAAACACATTTTCGTCCTTAATTCGAGAGGTTGGATGTGAAACAATGAAAAACTTTCACATGCAAACAAGACTAATTAAAAATTTGCTGTGTATACTCGCAAAATGGAGAAAAAGTAAAAGAAAACTTACTTTTATGCTTCGTTCGTTTGAAAATTTGATGAAAGAGGAAGAGGCAATTAATGCCTTTCCTCAAAATAGCGATACACCCCTGTCAACCCCCTGTACACTCTGAATTTTTGCCAAAAATGGCGAAAATTTCACAGAAAAGAGAGAGAATCACATGGCGGCGCTAAGGGTTTTGAGAAACCCTATCGAACGAAGACCCAAATGCCCTTCTAGGGCCGGCTTTGCCTGAAGGCATTGCCTTATATATTTCTTAGCTCGGGGTAGGGCCTGTCCTTAATGGCCGGACTCTATCCATAAAAAAAATGGGAGGGCCCGATTTCACACACACACACACACACACACACGTATATATATATATATATATATATATATATATATATATATAGTGTACATACGGATATATATTAAAGAACATCTATTAATGTGTATATATATATATATATAAAGGACAAAAAAAATATTAATGAGTAAAGGTGTAAGAATATTTAAAGGGATTGATCCATTTTAATTAAAATTAAACAATTAAAAAACAAAACTGATTTTCACAAAATATTGGATTTACAAGTATGGCCTTGATTGAATTAAAACATGTATTTTTGTTATTTCAATTAAGGCCCAATTTGACTAACTATTGATTATTTCAATTGTAGCCATAATTAAACATATAATAAGAAATTTACAAATATAACAATAATTAATCATCCAAATTAATTATAATTAATTTGAGAATTGTTCATGTAAAGGGAGTATGCAGAAATAAAATTTTGGGGGTAAAAATGATTATTCAATCAAATCAATTCCCTTGAATTAAATGGGGTAAATATTTGCTGATTAATTCCTGATAATTGCACAATTAAATAAATGGCTATTTTATACTATTTTCTGGTTGAAAATTAGTAAAATGCATGATTAATTGCTGTGAAATAATTTCTACATGATTTATTATAGAAATTATTTTACCAAAAAATAAGGTAAAATATTGTCTGCATAGTTTATAAAATCATTCTGATTTTCTAAAAAAAACACATATATTACCCAATTTCATATTCAAGTCTTTTGAGCAATTAGAATAAGTTATGGGAGGTCAAAAATTAGGTATCAATACATTATATTAGGATTTTGGAAACTTTTTTGGTTTTTTTTTTTAAAAAAAAGTTTGGAATTTTGTGTGTGTAAATGTGCTTAACTGTGTATGTGCTAGTTTCTGTGACTCCTACTTAATTGCTTGTGCCTTATTTAAGTATTGGAACCTGCATTATTAAGCAAAGATGACTGAAATTGATAGAACAAGGTTGAAACTTAGTATTTGAACTGGAAAGGTAAACTGCAAAATTTGAAAAAATGGAAACTGCCTACTTGTTTTGTTGATTGGCTTGACACTGCTGCATTCCACCTAGTGTGATCAACTAGCTTTGAATCTCTTTGAGAGATCACGCATTATTGGACTACATTTTAACTTGATAAGATCATGCTATTAAGAAAACTTGCAAGAACACAATATATCCCGTTTCTTTCAGCATCGATAGAGCATTCATCATGATTGAAGTTTATTGTTAATTTTCCTACATGATACTTGTCCAAAACTATTTGAAATTGCAACATGATTCACTTGTGACCCTTGGGAGACTGTAAATGTTTGAATTTCGAAAACAGCTTGCGAATTTGCAGTTTTGAAAACAAAAAGCCTTTGTGCCTGTTTTGTCTTTGAATTTTCCTAAACTAATTGAGTTTGAATTGAAGACCTGGCTTGTGAATTACATTTGCCTAACTTGTGCCTCTACTTCTTTAAAATCTAGAAATTTGAAAACCTTTGTTAAGTGAGCATTGCTCTCATTCTAGACTGTATAGATCATGAACCTTAAGTGTTTATTTGGCTTCAAAACTTGCTTGGTATGCTATATTTGGGTGTTGATTTTGCTTTGCCTAGACTCTAGATCTTTGGCTATCTGTTTTCACGGGAATGTTACTTAAACTACTTGCCTAAAACTTGCTATGTGAGAAGAAAGACTTGCCTATCTACTTGTTTGAGTCATTGTTAAGTTCTAAGTATTTTTTGAAAATTTGATGCTACTTCTAGGTAGTTTACAGGAGTTGCTTGAAAGAGAAACATGGGAATACATAGTATACAATAAGTATATGTGAAGGGTATGCCCCCCCTAAGGGTTTTTTCTCTCCATATATTGGTATATCACTTAGTATATTTGGTATATTGGGGCTTCAACACTTAGAAAAATTCAGGCTTATGTGACTGTTTGGGCCAGTTGGGCCTGGGAGATCGATTCAGCTGAGATTCTTTAAATTTTGTCCCTTTTTGCATAAAATGATTCCTCCCCTTGATATTTAGAAATTATGGGCTTGGCCCAATTGTCTTGTAATTAATTTGTGCCTATGTAATTAAATTTATGTCCCTAGATTAAGTACTAATATGTTATATACCTCTTATTTTGTAAAAATCCCTATCCGTTGGTGGGTCCAACGGGGCCCACCAACTCCATTTAGATCGAGTCGACCTCAACCATGGACGAGCTAAGCATAGGAGCAAAATCGGAGCGGAATAAGTTAAATTGCATTATTTTCTGTTGGGCTTGGTAGGCCCAACTCCTTACTTTATATTGCTTATTTGTCACTATATGCTTATTGGAACCCTTTAATAATTGTCACAAATTTAGAGTTGCTAAAATATTATTATTTCTAAGTGATAAACTGATTTTGATGAAAAAGTGACGTGTAAAAATTGATTTTGGGACAAAACGGACTTATGAACAAAAATGGACATTTTTTTCAAACATAAACTATGATTTTGAATAAAAAGGACTTGGCAATTTATGGACATTGAGACAAATTGGGACCATACCTATGGATAATTTGGACAAATGGACTTAAAATGACCTTGGACTGATATTGGACTAGAAAGACTAAAAAATCTAGAAATGTAAAAAATGGTTAACATATGACACTAATAGCATGCCAAAAAGATTTTTATAAAACTTAAAACTAAAAACCTTTTCTAAAAACACGGGTGGGATTACGTAGTGTTCTACTTAGGTTAACGCCTTCTGGTTTTAACCTAGGTGCTCTAGTCATAAACCCAAAACGCCCATTTTCGGGCAAAACTCTACCATTTTCTTTTCTTGAAAAGTGAGTATTTTTGCATAAATGATTAACCTTTGTTTGCGGAAATATAAAACAAAAGCAGTTTTTATCAAAAACAATTTATATCGATAAGGCATACTATTAGAACCCATATGTCAACCGAATTTTACGAATCCTTAATACCGGGGTGCCTAACACCTTCCACGGGGGATCACCAGAACCCTTACCCAAACTTTGGTATAGATTTTTTTTTTTAAAAAAAACTTAGCCATTTTAAATGAAACCTTTTCGAACTGGTTTTCCTAACTTACCTATAAGTCATGTGGCGACTCTAAAAATAATGTCTATTTAGAGCACCATCCACGTAGAAGTATATTTTTTTCTTTTTTTCGGTACGATTGGCAACCGTACTTTTCCGGGACACTTTCCTTTTTAAATGAGGCAAGTGCAAATACAAATCGGAAAAAATAGAACCGCTACACTGTCACGACCCAACCGGAGGGCCGCGACGGGCACCCGGTGCTAACCCACCCGGGCACCTCTTAACGTACTTTCACATTACATCTAGGTGAGCCATACAGCTAAATCATACTTTTCATTCATCAATCATACTAACCTCATTTGGGCAACAATACATTTCTATCATCATTAGCAACTATGCCCATATCAATGTACATAAGCCGATGAGGCTAACAAAATAACATCCAAAATATAGGCCGACAAGGCCAATCACATCTAACCATATACACATGTCTGCGAGCCTCTAAGAAGAGTATGTCATATCATATAGGCAGGACAGGACCCCGCCGTGCCCATAATTATGTACACAAAAGAATAAGTACCAAAAGCTGTAGCTCCGAATGAAATGGAGCTCCGCTATGTAGTCCCGAGAAATATAGCTATGGATCAATCCTTGTCTCCCTGCGGGCATGGCGGTGACGCAAAGATCCACAAACAAAAGGACGTCAGTACAAAGAATGTACTGAGTATGTAAAGCATGATCAACATCAATATGGAAGCATAATAGACAACCTATGAAATAGCATAGGATGGGAGATAATAGTATCATCGTCATAAACACTTACTTGCTTTTCATAGGGACTTTCCATTTCTAACGCGTGATTGTGTACATATATCCATGTCCATATCCGTACTCGTATCCGTACTCATTTACATTCCATAACCATATTCGTATTCGTAGTCATATTTCTATTCGTACTCGTATTCATTCACATATTCATATTCATAGCATTTCTATGTTCATAGCATAGTTGTATTCATATCATATACATAGCATTTACATAGCATATACATAGCCTTTACATAGCATACCCGATCATGAAGGTTCGGTGTTTCACATACCTGGCCCTACCAAGGCTCAAGGTTATCCGTACCCAACTGCAGTGGTGCGCGCGCATTATATATATACATATCTACTATATTCTACCCGGCCATATAAGCTCGGGGTTTCATAATAGCCATACATAGGCACATATACATATAAGCTCATAAGCATCTTTAGCCTCATTACTATCGTCGTTCATTACATTTATCCCTAGAGGGTTACTCGTCGTACAAGGAATTTAGTACAATCGTATCATAGCGAGGATCATGAGCTTAGTGGCTTTTTAGAGATAGAATCATTGGAGAATATCATAGGCTCATAGAAGAATAGATATTTGGCCAAAGAACCATGCCTTATGAAAGAAGGGTTAGCCTTACATACCTTTCCGTTCAACTATTCTATCACTTGCACGTTCTCCTTCAATGCTCACGTTTCTACCTTCATTAGAGTTATACTATCATTAGAAAATCGATAGCTTAGCAAGCATGACTAAAGCTAGAGAAAATTGGACAGCATCTCCTTTATTTATACGACTTCCTCCATATCACATATCAACTCCCAAACATTAATAATAACATTCACGACATCATAACAATAGCCTTTATTCACCTAAATTATCCTTACTTCTCAATTCACTTCCAAGCATCCATATTCATGGTCATAACATACGATTACGTTCATTCATATACAACTTTCTATCCCATGTTCTCAATATCATTTATAACATGATTATAATCATAATGTATCAAGAATCATGACTCAATCCAACTATTACTCAAAAGTGACACTATTCCAACATTCATGACCCATTTTCTATTTCCTTCTATAATCCAAGTGTTTCAACTTTCAAATAACTTAAACAACATGGAAATACCATAAAACTTACCTTAGATGGTGTAGGAATGAAACTTGGGTGGAAACACCTCACTTGAAAAAAACCCTAGTTTCACCTTCACTTGGATTTCTTATAGTCTTCTAACCCTTGGAAGCTTTCTAACACATAAACACTTAATTCTAGCCTTTTGATCTTTGTGTTCTTTTGGACTTGAGTGGAATGTGCTTAGAGAAGGGTTTTGAGCTCTCAATACTTGTAAAAGATGAAAAATGAAGTAAAAGAACCCAAGGCTTCTATTTATACAAAAACTAAAAATCAGCTCGTCGGGTACTATACGGACACTTATACGGTCCGTACAATATTGTACGGCCCGTATAAGTGGCCGTGGTTCACCAACCAGAAATTCGTCTCCCTGATGGGAGTTATACGGACCCCTTATACGGACCGTATAAAGTTATACGGACCGTATAAGTGGTCGTATAACTCCATTTCCCTGAAATGGATTCTGTCGTTTCGTTCGATATCCAATCCTTATGGAACCCTCTTAACACTTGTTTATCACCTCATTAACAATCTAAGGGACGTTATAACTCTTCTCCAAAACATCATTAAGTCATCGTTAACTTGTTACTCATAATTCCTTTCCGATACACATCGTATGCCTTGTCTTTTCTTGGCAAACTTTCTCGTCCAACATCGAATGTCTTTGAAATCTTAATTAGGATCATCAAATGTCATTATTTACTTGTTGAAATACCATATATTTCATGCTCTTCATTAGTCTATTCACTGTGCATCAATAGAAATTTTTTTGAGGTGTAACATACACATACTAGTTTTCTGAGTCTCAAATGTTCAGCTACACTTACCATCAATTGGTACCCCTAGCCAGGGGTTGCTACTGTCCCCTTCCTAGCATATATACTTGCATAAATTTTGTAGGTCGCAACGCATCTGTAGAGTCTGGATATGTACAATCTTATTCGCTTTGAATCTCTTTATCATAATCTTACCATTCTGTCACCAACAAAATATGTGATTCTACTTCGGTACATTTGTCACGACCCAACCCCGTAGGCCGTGACTAGTGCCCGAGCTGGACACTCGTATACACCTGATAACTATAATCGTCCACGACTAGCATAATAAAGAACTTATATATAGAAAGGCATGACGTCGTCTCAAAACTGACCCATATATATACATATCACAACAACCTGTCTCCTGAGGAGTTACAACTTTCAACAGATAATATGGAACACAAGCCGACAAGGCTGTCATAACATGTGGGAATGCCCCAACTATATATACGCAAGCCGACAAGGCTGCCACTACACACAACATCCCAAAATATATTTACATACGCAAGCCGACAAAAAGTGCCGCCACGAACGGGAACGTCAAAATATAAGTCATACTAACACGTGGACAACATATATACATAACCCACACATATGTCTACGTACCCTAAGAGTATCAACAAGCAACATATGACGGGACAGAGGCCCCGCCGTACCCCCGAATAAACACATACATATATCAGCAGATCTGTACCAAAAGTCTAGACTCCGGAACAGCGGAGCATTCCAAGACGGCTGAGTAGAAGTCCTAAGCTGAAGGATCACCAAATCGAGTATATGTACCGGGCATGAAACGCGAACACACTTCGAAGAAAGGGGTCGGTACGGGAATATGTACCGAGTATATAAAGCATGAAATACAAGATGAAGATTATAACCGAAATGAGAAGTACGAAACAAGTACAATAATCGAATACCAAAATGCTTGCTTTTGAAACACAAATCATGCATGTCAATATCGTGTATCATATCCGGCCCATTATAGGACTCGGGAACATGGTCGCCACCTGCCTCTTTGCGCCATAACACAACATACTCCAAAACACAAGATAACTCCGTATCACGGCATAACTCCGTATCACAAGATAGCTCCGTATCACAAAGATAACTCGTATCACAAAGATAGCTCGTATCACAAAGATAGCACCATAACACAGCATAACACCATAACACATGTTATACCCTACGTTTTCAGAGCATGAGTATGACATGTACCACATCGTAGTAATGGGGTGTCGGAGACATCCCAGGATGTTTTGAAAGGCACAAGCCATGAAGAGTACGTAACAACGAAGAAAAAGGGTGAATTACGATCTCGTAAGTCGTAATCGGGAAAGAGTATTTTAAAACACAAGAACATGGCCATTATTAGTGTAATAAGTGATAAATATCATGTATGGAGAATTTGAATATTTCGGATTGAGCAAATTGAAGAAAATAAGTTCGACGAAAATTTGAGAAACGCGGGACAGATTTTAGTCAACTTTGGAGGCGCATATCTAATAGTATATGTGGATTTTTAAGGTGTTTCAAAATCCTAAAATGAAATTCGTCGAGTCTAGGTTGTAATGCAATAAACCGTTCATTGATAGGACATCGGAGTAGAGAATTATAGAAGTTACAAACTGAACTGTCGACGCAAAAACAGCATTCCCGCGGTACCGACTTCAGCATTCCTTTTTAAGGGACAAAAATCTCATTTTTTCAGCACAAAAGTTCCCAATATTTTAAAATTCAAAAAAGGATCATTTTCATCTTGTGGATAAAGAATTCGAGAGAGAGAAAAGAGTCACGGCCATGGTAGCCACAAGCGGGCTCTCGCCAACTCTCTCCCTTCCTTTCTACATAATTAAATCGAGGGATTTCATGGCTAATTGAAGGAAAATATGGAGATCACAATGTGCCCATGGCAACTCACGGCCATGGCTATTCTTGAAGAGGCTACATGTTGACTTTAAGAGCTTGTCTTCTAAGGTAAGATTCCATCCCCTTTTCCATGTTTTGGGAATGATTAATCTTGGTATGACGTGGTGGATGTGGAATTGAATGCAAAAAA
>NC_081349.1:2096373-2123129 GCF_029784015.1 Lycium ferocissimum | reverse complement strand
GATTAGTGCTAGCTTGGGATTGAATTCTTAAGTACCTAACTAATGTTAGTATTTAATGACGTTATTGTAGATATTGGGAAGCCCGAGACTTCGCCTTGGATTAGCTTAGGAAGCGGACGAGGTATGTAAAGCCTAACCTTTCTTTCTTTTGGCATGTCTTAGTTGTAGGTAAGCTATGATACGGCCTCAAGGGTAACCTATTCTTACGATCCGGGCATGTCTACGATCCTTATTCGCTTCCTGACTTTCGCATTCTTAATATCGTCGAGCTATGGTCTTTATGTCTTGTGGATGATTGGATTTCAAAGGTTGCATAAAAAGTTTTGTTTCTAAAGGGTTCTATGTTGAAAAAGGTCCCTAACTTTCATAGACGGGCTCGGATCGGCGACATGTTCGTAGTAGGTTCTATAGGGTATAATGGCTCTAACTTTCACAAAGGGCTCGGATCGGGTTGATACTTGTCCGTGGGTCCCGAGACTTTCTTTTGTATAGTTCTAACGACTTTTTGAAAGAACTTAATATGGCTTTCACCCCGACCCCCGAGTGTTGGTTAGTCTACTTATTTATTGAGTCTATAATGATGATTTTTATGCATATGGTTACTCACAACTCTGCTCGTGCATTTTGTTGTTATATCTTTCGCCGAGTCCCGGGCCGGTTGTGTCATCGTGCACACTATGTTATATTCCGGAGTATGATGTGTTATGGTTCGCCGAGTCCCTCGCTAGAGGGCCGAGTTCCGTATATATTCTGGTGTTATGATGTGTTATGGCGTTATGATGTGTTATGGAGATATGTCGGGTTACGGAGATATGCAATCTTCTGGAGTATGATGTGTTATGGCGCCAAATGACGGGGTGGCGACCATGTTCCCTGAGCCCCATGCATGATTTGTGTTTCAAAATGTAAATATTTTGGTATTCTGGATATTGCACTTATTTTCTGTACTTCTTGTTCCGATTATGATTATGTTTACTGTATTTCATACTTTGCATACTCGGATTTATTAAAATCGACCCCCTTTTCTTCTGGGGCCGCGTTTCATGCCCGTCTTGTGTGCCACGCCCACTTTGGTGATCCACCACGAGGACACCCACTCGCTATCTTGGAGTGCTCCTTTGTTCGAGCCTATATTTTGGTACGGACTCTTCCGTTGCATATGTATATGTTTATTCGGGGGGTACGGCGGGGCCCTGTCCCGTCATATGATTCTGTTGTTACTCTTAGAGGTCTGTAGACATATATGTGGGTTGTGAATATTACTGTTCAGTTTTGTTCGTATGATTTATGCTTTGGGCGGTCCCATTCGCCATGGCAGCCTTGTCGGCTTGCGTTTGTATATATTCTGGGACGTTGTGCTTTATGATAGCCTTACTGGCTTCTGTGATATATATATATATATATATTTGTACATGCAATAATTTGAGACTACGTATGATATTCGTATATGTATAAGCATTTGTACGCTGATTCTGGTTAATGGGTGTGTACGAATGTCCAGCTCGGGCACTAGTCACGGCCTACGGGGTTGGGTCGTGACAACACAGCATAACATCATAACACAGCATAACACCATAATATATATATACCGTACCCGGCCCTCTAGTGAAGGACTCGGTGAAAGATGTAATAACACGATGCGCAAGCAGAGTAGTGAATAACCATATGCATATAAATCATCTTTTGAGACTCCATATATAAGTAGACTAACCAACGCTCGAGTATCAGGACGATAGTCATGCTCAATACTCTTTGAATATCATTATGAACTATATCAAAATAAAGGCTCAGGGATCATAGACATATATCAAATTAATACGAAACGACTTATGAAAGTTATGGTCATTAGTCATTATGAAGTCTTTCAAGAATAGGAACTTTTTTACGCATCGTTTACTATCCAATCATATAGAAACTCGAGGGCAAAGAGTTCGACTATATTAAGAATTCTAACATCAAGAAGTGAATAAGAATCATAAACATGCTCGGAACTTATGAATAGAGTTACCCCAAAGCTTATATCGTTTCATACTTACATCTAGGACATGCCAAAAGTAAGAAGGGATAGGCTTTACATACCTTTAGCGTTTACTCGCAACACAACATGTATACGCTTCCCAATAGTGTTTCAACCTATATTAAGACGTCAAGAATTACGATTAAACTACGAAGAGAATCAAAACGTATCCTAGCGTTAGTAACTCCTTTCTAGATAATTAGACGGCGTTTCCCTTACATTCAAACTAACCATATACAACCAAACCAACATCAATAATAATATGTTCAAGTACCAACCCGAGACCTATTCAAACAAGACTCGAGAACACTCCGGACAGCCCGTACAACACTCCAAAACTGCCCAACTAACACGCAATACAACATATAATCTTCCAAGTTCGACAAGAATAACAACAACACATTCTTTTCTTCCAATTTCATGAACTATACCAACAATCCACACGTTACAATATTATTCATATAAATGCAAGAAACTATATTAACATCATATTAGCTTCTACAACAGCCCACAAACAATTACAACTCCAACTTGAACCATTAAACCTTCATTCTCACCATACAATCCATAACAACAACAACCAAAATACCAAGTAAAATCAATTCACCATTTCATGCACAAACAGCCCCTACACGGCCTCAACACCATCACACAAAGTTCCATGAATGTCATTCATTTCTTCACACTACAACACGTTCAAAACCATCTTTAATACATGCAAAAGAAAGTTAAACCTTACCTTAAACACTTGACTTCTCAACTTGACTAGAACTTGTGCCTTGAATTTAATACTTGTTCTTGTTATCTAGGATCAATCCCACGTTATTATACACCTTCCAAAGGGTTGAAATACTTGAAGAACATCAAATTTGATCAACATTTCATAAGCATGAAGCTCGGCCAGCCATGGCTGAGAGCTTCTCTCTCTCTCTCTAGGTTTTCTTAAGTTGGTGAAGATGAAATATGACTTTCCTTGTCATCAATTTGCTATTTATATCATGTCTATATGTTGGACACATGTCCCACTCATGGCTTGAGCCAATCAAATGTGGCCAAGCCATGGGTGGGACCCACACGACCACTTATGAATTAATTAATGATTAATTAAACTTCTAATCCCACTTAATAATCTAATCATGGTTAATTAATTCCTAATCTTCATTAATATTTCCATACCAAGTAAAATTTATAAGCACTTGTGCATTAAAACAAAATCAGAGGTTAAAAGTCTCTACCTCGGATCCCAAAATAGTCTTGTCCATAACTTGCCGCGATTAGCTTAAAATATCCCAATGTACAAAAATACGGGATATAACAACTTTATCGCGCTATATCCCTTTGGGGGGAATAGCTATCTCCTCACATTTACGGTTTCACTCTTGTATAGTCAAATTGTCATCTCAACACTTTCTTTAATCCTTCATACTTCTGAAAACTTATAACTCACATTAGTATACTTCTCTGTTTACTATGAACGATTGAATCACTTACATACGTAGAGTGCCATGTATTCACAACTGACATGCTTGATCTGAATAGACTTAACTTTTACTCGTGACACCTGTCTTAGGAAGACCTTTCTCTTAATAATCCTCAAAGCCTGTTCTTTTCATTCCCTTACAGCCTAATTGTTCACTTTGCAAATATAAGCGAATAACACTATGCCATCTTTTACAGAGATCCTTCGAGTTTCTAACTAGCATTTAGTTTTAGCTTAAGATGTTTCCCAATATCGATATAACCATGTTCCAGGGAGCTAAATCAACCTGCTAATATCTATTATTGCAATCATCAATTCACTTCTCATAATAAAGACATAGTCTTGTACTTATTCCTCTATATACCCTCTACACTTGCATTCTCTTGCCCATTCTCTTTTGCTTATTACGAACCTTACTGTACTGCCATACTTTGACTTACAATCCTCAATCATTCCTCGTATCTCTTCATAACGTTTCACTTATTATTTTACCAATCTCTTACAAACATCTTCAACGCTAATCTTATGTTGATAACCTCTAACATGATGTTCTTTCGCTTCTAGATTTTCTCTATCTAAACGACTTATTCTCTAGCCACTTAATATCTCTTTTTCTTTGGGGCATGAGTCATACTGAGGTGAATGTCCATCCTATCTAAAAATATTTAAAATCCTAGCCCTCAAATCTTCTAAACACTCAAGTAGTAGTATCTGACTATACAATTCTCGGGTAAACCACATATACACCACCTAAAGAGATACTATAGACATGCTCATAATATTTTTTAGTTCTGACAATATGTACAACACTAAGGATTTCTCTAACCCTTACGAGATCCCAAAATCTCACTCCTTCTAAGGTTACGTCTATCGATGCCTATAAATCATAATCTGGGTTGTATCCTACTCACCATAATTCTATCACTGCTGAATGTTGAACAATAATGCTTATGTTGCCCTGTCTGAATTCCATCCATTTAGTGTCTTCTCTGTTTAGATACCTCATACCTCCTTCACTTTACTTCTTTTGCCTTCTAAAGCTCATACTTTACCTTTTTATGCTTTCATTACCTTCTTTCTGGATGGATAAGATAAATAATCAAACTTTAAAATTCTAGCATTGTACATGCACATCTGGTGCACACTAATATGTATTAGCCCTCTGGCTAGCTGTAGTCTTTCTAGTCACAGTTATCTATATATACAAGTATTAACATGTGAATTTAAAACCAAATTCCTATGACTCAGCTCTATAGCACGATTTGGATCTGAAAGAATGGTAACCAACTCCTAAATTCCTTATAGCATCCTATTTAGTTAATGCAGTGCACAACACTTATAAATAAGACTCTACTTGACACGACATGAGACTTCCTACAACGGCTTTGCCGATACCAAGTTTGTCACGCCCAAATCGGGGACAGATCGAACCCGTGCCTTAGTTAAACCCGAGTGTACTATCTGTAACTCATGAACTCAAGACAAACATACAACAATCTGGGTCAACAAAGCCAACTGTAAGTAAAACATGATATCTCAGGCCGATAAGGGTGAACTCTGAAACTCTATAAATGATAAACATCTCTCTAAGTGGGATCATCCCAATGAATATATATAACATATCTGAACGAGCCGACAAGGACACTTTGTAAATTTGCAAACAGCAAAGCCCAAAATAATATATGAACAAGGGCCGACAAGGCCTCCATGCTGATATACTAAATATACAGGACACATCTACAAGCCTCTAAAAAAGATCAAACTATACTGTGGTCGAGACAGGGCCCCGCCCACCCATTATCTCCATATACCCAAAGCAATACTAACTCTGGACCTGGTAACTCCGGATGAAGTGGAGCATACTAATCAAGGCGATACTGACCGTCTCATCGGGGGTCTCTCCTTCTATCTATCGAAGACCTACGAATGAAATATCGCGCCCCCGGAGAAGGAACGCGCATTTAATAATGTACTGAGTATGTAAGGAAACTGAATAACTGATACTGAAACTATTATATGATATAAATTAAGAATCAAATATAAACTGAGAAGCTGACTATTTAACCCAGGGATGTCTGACCACTCACCAGTATTAATACACTATCAGGCCTAAATGCAGACTAAGCCAAAACTTTTTAAACTTTTCACTACTGTTATGCTGCATCCTAACTTTGCAAAGGTACTTGAAACTGTCTGGGCCCAAAGAGTGACTGGAACTAAGATGTATATGTTGTGGAGAAAGCTGAAGAACCTGTAGGAACAGTTGAAGGGGCTTAGTGCTTACATGGCAAGCTATAGTCAAAGGTCGAATACTGCAAGACAAACACTAGAGATTGTCCAGTTCAACCTGAATAATATACCAACAAACTAGGATTTGATAGACAAAGAGAAGGAGGTTCTTGAGGAGATTGCCAAATGGAGCAACATTGAGGAGATAGCATTAACACAGAAGTCTAGGGCCACATGGATTAAGAGTGGGGACTCTAATTAAAAAAAAAAAAAAATCATGCCCAGTGTAAAATTAGGGCTTGTAAAAGTGCCATCTCCTCTGTATCTGATACTGTGGGCAACAATATTACGGACCCTGAGGCCATGGAAAAGGAATTCATATCCTTCTTCACTAAGCTTATGGGCACTTCTGCAACTGAGATGCCTGTTCCAAATTCAGAAACCATCAAAAGGGGTCCTTGTCATTCATACTCCCAAAAGTGTAAGCTGATTAGGGAGGTTAGTGATTTGGAAATTTTAGAGCCTATCAAAGGTATGCTTATTGATAAATCCCTGGGTGTTGATGGATTCCCTATAGGATTCTTTACTAGGAATTGGAATATTGTGAAGGAAGATGTATTGGGGGTTGTAAAGGAATTGTTCCAATATAGCAGAATTCTTAAGCCTTTAGTGGCACTGCCATCACTCTAGTCCCAAAAGTCCCAAACCAAACTCAGGTCAAAGATTATAGACCTATTGCTTGTTGTACCACCTTCTATAAGATTGTAACCAAAGTCCTCACCAACAAGATCAAAGTCCATTGGTACCCTCATCAGCCCCTCTCAGTCATCTTTTGTAGAGGGTAGGAGTATCATAGATAACATTTTTTTTAGCCATGAGTTGTTCAAATGTTACTCAAGGAAAGGACTGTCTCCTAAGTGTGTAATGAAGGTTGACTTAAGGAAGGCTTATGATTCTATAAAATGGTGCTTCTTGCATAGTATGATGGCTGAGTTAGGATTTCTCTATAAGTTTATCAGATGGACCATGGAATGCATATCCATAGTGTCATACTCTGTGGTTCTGAATGGTGGATTGGCAAAGCCATTTCCTGGCAAAAGAGGTATTAGGTAGGGTGACCCTATGTCACCCTACCTATTTGTTATAGCAATGGAATATTTACATAGGGAGCTCAGTTTAATGGCTACAAACAGGGCTTTCAAGTTTCATGCAAGATGCAAGAGGCTAGGGGTGACCCATATTTGCTTTACTGATGACCTTTTAATGTTTTGCAAAGCTGATCTCCCTTCAATTCAAATGATACAAGATGCCTTTCACAGATTCTCTGCAGTTTCTGGCCTCCAGGCAAATGCAGTTAAAAGTTCCATCTACATATCTGGGGTCACGCCTGACTTAAAGCAACTGATATGGAGTACCTTGTGATACAATGAGGGTACACTCGGTACACTTCCCTTCAAGTATCTAGGTGTGCCATTGGCCTCAAAAAAGCTAACTGTTGCACAGTGCGTACCTTTGGTGGAAAGAATAACTGAGAGGGTAAGATGTTGGTCTGCTAAAATGATATCTTATGCTGGGAGACTCCAGCTGATCAAATCAGTCCTATTTGGCATACAAACCTACTGGACCCAAATTTTCATCCTGTCTACGAGAATAATGAAGCTGGTGGAGGCTGTATGTAGGTCCTTCCTAGGGTCTGGTACTGCTGAAATCACTAGGAAGGCACTAGTTTCTTGGGCTAAGATTTGCACTCCTAAAGCTACAGAGGGCCTCGACAACATGAATATGGGGTATTGGAAAAAGTTGCAGTCAGCAAACAATTATGGGCAACATCACAAAAGAAGGACTGCCTGTGGGTAAAATGGGTGCATTGCTACTATTTGAAACATGAATCTGTGGAGCATTGTAGCATCCCTGCTAATGCTACTTGGGTGATTAGGAAGATTATGGATACTAAGAAGATATTCCTTCAACTAACTACTCAAGGCAGTCTGCAAGATGTGATGGCTACTATGGTCAAAGGAGGAAAATATTCTATCAAAAGTGTGTACCTATCACTACTGTCTGTGCTTCATAGGGTTCCATGGAAATGCTTGACACCGCAACAGACAGACACCCTGATACAAGGCCCATCACCGCGCTGGCAGGTCGAAAGAAGGCTAGCAACAGTTGAAAGGCTACAGAGGATTGGCATTCAGGTCCCTATGGAATGTGTGTTTTACAAGGCACCAGTAGAGTCATTTGAGCACCTGTACTTCTCATGTCCCATCACAAGGGGCTTCTGGCAAAGACTTTTACTCTGTCAGGGATTTTCCAAGAGTATTGGCAACTGGCAAGAGGAATTAGATTGGGTATGCAAGTGGGCAAAAAAGAAAACTGGCAAGTTTGAGATTGTGTGTGTGGTGTTTGCTTATATGGTTGCTACTATCTGGAGGGTGAGGAATGAACTTAGATTACAGAAGGGAGTCTACATGAGTGACAAAATCTGCAAAGAAGTTGTTATACACATCCACATCCAAGGTAGTGCTCAACTGAAATGGCAGGATCAACTGGCTGACTTAAACTCTATGCCCTGAAGATGCAAGATGATGTTATGGCTGCTAGTGAACTAGGATGGATTTAGGCTATCATACCTTGTTAATTACTGTTAATGTTTAGTTGCTACCTTATAGTTTGTAGTTAGGATTCATGTAAGGCTTTTCAGCCAGTCTATTTTTGAGTGAACAGGTGGTCAGCCCTGTCCTTGTTTTGTAATTCTGCACTTTGGTTTATATAAAAATCATTTATTTACGAAAAAAAAGTGATTTTTAAGTGACGGAAGCCTCGGATTGTGCCTCGGATTCTAGTATTGCTTCTTATGGTAGTTTTGGAAGGAACTTAAGGGTGAAGTAACCTCTAATTTGAGTTGTTCTTAAGATCTGGAGGTAAGATTTCATTTTTATCTTCATGTTATTAGGTTATTAAGCCGTAATCTACTAGTTAAAGATGGATATCATGAAAGGAAAAGCTCAAACTTGCTATGAACTATAAGTTGAGTTATGGACTGATTTTTGTCATGTTTTTGTGGTGTTATTGGAATGATTTCCTTGTAATTGAGTTTTAGTTGACGTTTTTGTCATGTTGTTATGGGTCTGCTAGATGGATACGTTAAGAAAAAGTGTATAAAGTGTCACATACGAAGCGTATATTGGATTGTTTGATGTGTATCTTGGAATACTTGTGAAGTGAGTATAAGGGACTTATATGAGCTTCTTGTTGTTGTGGTTGGTTGCTGAATATGTTATGGATGTTGAAGAATAAGGGGAAATGCTGCCTGTTTCACTTTAGAATCGAGTTATCATTTGATACACGTTATATACTTGCGCCATCTAAGTTGTATATGTATTTCTTTGTTATAGGATTGGCGCTCTAGTGGTGACAAGCTCGTTGTTTTATTGCTTGGACAGCTTAAGGTATGTTAAGTCTAACTTTCCTTCTTTTGGCATGATCCTTATGAATGGAACGTAAACGTAACGTTACTCCATAATGATCCTATTCTTAGTAGCTAGGGATGCTCCATGTTGATTCCAATTCTAGAATGTTGTTTTCAATAAATCTTTCTCCAGATTCAGTATGATTCATAGAATCTCTTGTTAGTGAAAATGCTATCTCATAACGATGTTCGGAGGTGTAACGACCTTACGTCACTCCGACAGATTCAGGATGTACTCTTATCATATTCTTGCATTGCATTTCATTTATATATATATATATATATGTGTGTGTGTGTGTGTGTGTGTGTGTGTGTGTGTGTGTGTGTGTGTGTACAGACCTGTGAACCCTTAGGCGTTATATATGCGTATATTATGTATTATATATAGGGTATGGAGAAGGTGACGGCATTATATACGCACCACCACCTGACCAGCTGGTCACATGATGATGATGCCCATAGAGGCTGATATGATACGATAGGATGCCCACAGAGGCTTGACAGGCATTATGTAAGCATATATATGTGTGTGTGTGTGTGTGTGTGTGTGTGCGTGTGTATGACCCCTATGCATGCATGCTGACGTATTTATGCATATCATTGGCCCTCAGACGCAGTTCAGACATACAGGTTGCATTCCTTTTACCTTATGTATTGTTTTGTCTCTTTCATAGCATTTGGATGTCTTACATACTCAGTACTTTGTCCGTACTGACGTCCCTTTCTAGGGGCGTTGCGTTTCATGCCCGTAAGTTCAGGTAGACAGATCGACGATCTGCCACTGTAGATTGTTGTTTAGCTGATAGTGGAGCATTTCTCTTGTTTCGGAGCTTCTGTTGTGTTTTGGGAACGTTATACTTTTGTGTGCATATGGGTATGGCGAGGACCTGTCCCGACCTTATTATGTCATATACTTCAGTAGAGGCTTGTAGACAGTCATGGGTTAGTTAGCCGTTGTATGACCCTTTTGGCATATATTTTTGTTATGTAGTATTTCATGATGGCCTTGTCAGCTTGCACAATTTTTGTCCAGCATAGTCATGTAGTATGTCTTTTCAGGCTCATCCATTTTTCAGCAAATTTCTCTCACGATTTAGGAGATTTCCATCTGATGACCCTCGAGGTCCACTCTTGTTTATGATTATGATAATGATATGGAAGTATGATTAGCGGTGCTCGGCAGGTAGGGCCAGGGTACCTGTCATGGCCCTTCGGTTTGGGTTGTGATAATATGAGGCACGAAATGAGAACCAAGGTCCGACGATAGTGAAATTCATGGAATTTTTTTTAATTTATTCAAATTTATTCAGATCAGAACTACAAAGTACTATGTTAGTAAGTTATTATAAGAAGCATATATTATTATGAGATAGGAAGATTTGACAGTTTCCTCTTAGGTTATGTGACGAAGTGTTTACCTCAGAGATGTATAGTCTGATATGATTTTGAAGTGTATAGAAAATTCAGGGTTAGGTGTTCCAATTTTTCGTTTAAGACATATGAAATTTCCTAAGTGTGATCTATGTCTATAGTTCAGAAAAGATAGTATACGGTTGTACAATAGTGTTGGATGATGAGGGAAGTTAGAAATAAACTTGTACATCACTTTAGTTATTCAGAATGAAATAAGAGAACATGATGCTAGCAGATGGTTAGAATAAGAATAGTGAGTAAGTTTTGAGTAGATACAGTGAATTAGTAATTGCAGCAAGACTAGTGGAGGTACGATTTGATTTCCTTATGTAACGACCCATTTGGTCGTTATTACACTTATAACCCATTTACCCTCGTTGACCCTTAACCAAGCCTTGTTAGTATGATTTTAACCTGTGGGGATGGATGGCACGGTTCCTGAGGTAATCGAGTGAGTTTTATGATGACTTATGAGAAATAGAACCTTAAAGTGAAAAACGATTGACTGATAGTTGACTTTTGGGTAAACGGACCTTTTTCGAAAATCTGTCAATTTTGAGAGGTCCAAAGGTTGATTATGACATGGTAAGATGTTTAGCTCGGTTCCCAAGGAACTCAGGAGCGTTTTGGGTTATTGGTTGAAAAGTTAGTTTTTGGCCACTGGTATTTACCCGATCAAACGGACCTCCGTTGGGAATTTTGAGATCACGAGTGAGTCTATAGCGTGCTTTTATGTGTGTGTACACGTCTGGTTTGCATTGGGGAGGTCTCGGGTGATTGTAGGGTTTTGGGAAGAACTTGGTGAAAAAATAAAAAGTTGCTGGTGTCTGATGTCTCACCCCAGCGAGACTGGGTGCGCCACAGCGGGCCGACCTTGGCCTGGTCCGCTGGCAAGGGGTCTATGGATTCATGGGGAGTCTGCGCTAACCGAAGGTATTCCGCTGGAGCGGACGCGCTATAGCGGGTTTGAATCGCTATAGTGAGCCATTTCTGCTGTGGCGGAAAACGCTGATTCAGAAAGTTATTTAATGCTAAGTGTAACCCTTCATTTCTCATCACAAAATTATTTCTGTTAAGTGTCTATAAGGCGATTTGAAGTAGTTCTAGGTGAATTCTTCTTGGGGTAAGTCTCTCTAACCTTGCTTTCCATTAAATACCTTTCCTAAGCTTGAATCAACGGTGGAAATCTAGAAAACTAGTGGAAGAAGATGAGTCTTGACTTTTGCTTTGTTATTTGAATTTTAGTCTTCCAATATGAGATTTATTGATGGATTTGACTAATCTAAGTATGGGATTTCATTCATTAGTAACCAATAGGCTTGAATCTCCCATTCTAGTTGAGCAATTAAAATATGGAAAAGCTAGGGTTTATGCCATAATTTGGGGTTTTGCTTTGAATGATGGAATTGATCAATACTTGAGCTAAATTAGCTATTGGAGAGTAGAATTGAACTTCTAGAATGTTGGATTAGCAATTCCATCTTTGAAATACCCGTTTTACCCTTGTGGGCCCATTTCTCTTCTTTTACTTAGTTGATTTTGATTCGAATGATGTATAGCAAAATGGGTACCGTTGTTTCTCATTTCTAACTTAGAATTTGATAATGGCTAGACTTTGAGTATTCGGAAGGGCATGGCTCAGATCTGATTGTTCGTGGCTCCAGCTCGGCAGCGAGGTAGGTTACGGCTTACCTTTCGGTTAGACTTTGGTTAGCAAAGCATATGTAGAAGTTAGTTATTGATGGAGAAATCATGTTAAGCCCTCAGGCATGAAGTTAGGATGGAAATTCTTAGGTTGGTATTGTTGATGATTTGAGGGCTTGTCGCCCCGTTTATATAGTTTTGGCTTGTTTCCATGAGTGTGATGGGCTTGTTGCATAATTGTTATGTTGTGGTTGCGATATGTTCATCTCCCACTTACCTGGTCATTTATTATTGATAAAGGAACTGGATTCGGTATTGAAATTGTGATATGTTCTCTTGTAGAGGCACTGAGATTTGATTATGATTCACACTTGAGATTGATATCATGCATATCATTCATACACGTTCTACATGATTCATTGATATGAACTGTGATTTGATATTAATAATGATAAGAGGGAAAGTGAAATATCTGAGGCTTCATATCATGGGGTCTGCTACATACATATTTCATACGGTATCTCCTACATACATATATATTTTTTGGTGTTACCTATGTGGTCCGAAGGGAAATTTTTCCCGACATGGCATTGCACAAATTTGGGAATCACTTCGTATTGGTAGTTGATTTACGGTTGTTATGTTTATTCACCCTCATGATTATTGTTGAATTTGACATTCATGCATGCACTTCATCCTGCATTTTTCATGATACTGTGATGTGGTTCAAATGGAGAAAGTGAAGGAGGAAAGTCATCACTGGGTTCTGTGCGGAGTGACTATGGACAGATTTGATATAGTAGCCATCTTTGGGCTGTGTGCGGAATGGCAAAGACATGGGACCACCTTTTGGCTGTGTGCGGAGTGACTAGTACATGGACTTTGCGGGTCCTCTATGGGTCATGACTATCGAGATGTGGAGGTTCCCGTCCGTAGTATGTGTGCATGGTGTGAGACAATAGGCTAGTGCATTGCATTGCATCACATCGCATCACACATGTATTCATATTGCATTCACTCATATCTCTAGTTCTGGTTGTTCCATGTATTATATTGCATGGTGCGTTTCAACATTGATTTCTTGATTGATGATCCATTTGATATGCTGCTTGCTTGATTAATCACTTACCTAGACACTTGATGGATTCGAGGACTAGAGGTTTTCGCCTAGGCTGTGACTGTAGACTATTGCGATCTAGTGTGGTTCACATTACTGCAAGTATTATGTGGATGTACTTAGTGACTGTATTTGACTGCTTATATGCCTATCTTTCAGTTTTTTTATTTTATAAATGTTATCTAATTGTTGTTGACCTCTAATGCCTACCAGTACTTGTTGTTCATACTCATGCTCACTTGCTGTATTATTTTCTGAGTGCAGACTTTGCACAAATTCCACTTCAAGCCTTCGTGGGTGAGTTCCCGAGGCAGTCAGTTGGAGTTTCCAGGGTGAGCCATGTTCTGATCCGCTGCCTGGAGATTCTCCTAACCCTGTATCCTTATTTCCATTGTGAGACAGATGTTTTGTTTTCATAGTTGTATTTTCTAGACAGATGCACTTAGTTGCTCTTGTACTACTCAGACCAGATTCCTTAGGTAGTTGTTGTATTTTCGCATGATTATCTACCTATCATTTGATACTACTTACCTTCTTATTTTCTTATTATGTTGATTTGGATGTTGAGTAAGGGACGGGTTTGCCTACCAGGTGGGAAAGGGATAGGTGCCCGTGCGATCCGTGATTTGGGTAGTGACAAGTTGGTATCAGAGTCAGGTTACCCGATCTATAAGTACAAGAGCATGTCTAGTAGAGTCTTGCGGATCGGTACGATGAGCTCCGTACTAATATGCGAGAGGCTATAGGTCAGTTAGGAAACTTCCAATTCTTTCAATCCTTCATGCTACTTCATTCAAATTGATATCTGAATTTTTGTGTCTTATTCTCTCACAGATGGTGGGAACTCATCCTTAAAATTCTTATGTGAATGGTTTGTCTATGGCGTGATTTAGTATAGTACGTGATGTGTCATCCTGATGCGGATGCATGACCAAATTCAGTTTCTAGCTATGGATTGAGGATTCAATTGTGTGGGATCGCGGTTGAGACTCGTTTATTGTGGGGATTTTCTTGAGAAATGGGAGAGATGGTGCAGAGGGTCACTTGATCTCCATGTTTTCAGCGTTGGGTTGCTCAAAAGTCACAGAAGTGCATTTATGGCTTAACAAGAATGATTTGTTCAAGGTATGATTGGTCTGAGAAAAGTTTCAACATCGTCAAGGTATTATAATGGCTTACTTGGCACGGGTGTACCAATGGTAGGTCAACGATTCAGCAATGGCAGTGTATTAGATGTCGATATGCAGGGACGAGTGTAAGTTTGGTTGTTACACCGCGAAAATTTTCACGTCGTTTGCGTTGTGAGTAAACTAACGTAAGCTCAGAGAGGTCATGAAACTCTTATAATGTTAAGGAATACTCTTAACAAGTGCTAAGAAAGTGTCTAAAGGTTCTGGGATCAAGCAAATTGAAGAAAATAAGTTTGTCGAGAATTTGGGAAAATTTGGCAAAATTTTGGATAGAGATTTTGGGTCAACTTTAGAGAGGTATATCTCCTAGACTACGAGGAGTTATGGAATGCATAGCCTATGTCAATTGAAGTTCAGAGAGTCTTCTTTCCAATGCAACTGACAGATCAATTATCCGAGACGTACAGTGGAAGATACAGCCCGTACAAAATTGTACAATTTTTCTTGCAAATCGACGGTTGCACATTGACGAACCGTCGACATGTTGACGGTCCATCAATGTTGTCGCCGAATTGAGGCGGTGGAGATTTTTTTCTTGATTATAAATAAGAGGGGCACGACCTTGGTTCATTTTATCACCAGAATCAGATCTTCTAGACCCTTCCAACTCTCTCCCAACCATCTTAAACCTTCCATAAACATCCTAAGTTATTTCAGGAGAAGATCAAGCTTCAAATCCACAACTAGTTTATAAAAGGTGATTGTTCTTGATTATACTTGGAGTTGTGATGAACTTGGCCTTGAAACAAGTTGTGTGAGTTGAAGTTCTTCAAGTATAAGGTATGTTCTTCATCTTGTCTCTTCTGTTGAGTTGATTTGAATATTTAGCAAGTCTTAAAATTGAAAATAGTTACAGAGAAAAGGTCATAAAGGGTTGTGTTGTAGTTGTTGAGTTCATGGACTATTTTGAGTATGTTGTGGCTGTGTTGTTGAGCCAATTTCCATGTATATGGATAATATCTAATGTTTTTGATGTTGATGTGATTATCCTCCTTGATTTGGAAGAAAAGAATTGTCATGACCCAACCGGAGGGGCCATGACGGGTACCCGGTGCTAACTCACCCGGGCACCTCTTATCGTACATCACATTTACATCTAGGTGAGCCACATAGCTTAATCATACTTTCTATCCATCATTCATACTAATCTCATTAGGCAACAATACATTTATATCACCATCAACAACTATGCCCATATCAATGTACATAAGCCGACGAGGCTATCAAAATGATATACAAAATGTAAGCCGACAAGGCTAAAGACATCTAACCAGATACACATATCTACGAGCCTCTAAGAAGAGTATGTCACATCATATAGGCGGGATAGGACCCCTCCATGCCTATAAGTATGTACACAAAAGAATAGATACCAAAAGCTGTGGCTCCGAATGAAATGGAGCTCCGCTACGTAGTCCCCCGAGTAATAAAGCTATGGATCAAGCTCTTGTCTCCTCGGCCATCTGCGGGCATGATGCAGCGTCCACAAACAACAGGACGTCAGTACGAAGAATGTACTGAGTATGTAAGGCATAATCAACATCATTATAGAAGCATAAGAGACAACATAAGAAATAGCATAAGATGGGAGGTAGTAGAACCATCGTCATAAACACTTACTTGTCTTTCAGAGGGACCTTCCATTTCTAATGCGTGTTTGTGTACATATATATGTACATATCCATACATCCATATCCATATCCGTATTCGTATCCGTATTTTTATAGGTAGTTAGGGTGATGGTACAAATGTATCGTAGGGATTAGAAGTTAAACAAATCGAAGAAAATAAGTTTTGTCAAGGTTCAAGATTTATTTGAATGAAATACGGTCCAAGCTATAATGTCCCGTATCTTTGGACTAGGAAATGGAACCGTCCAACATGAGCAAATTTACCCGACACCGGAGGATTTGGTCATATTCAAGCATTAAAATCAAGAACTCGGTGAATATGAGGATGAAGTCCCGAAATGATTTAAGATGGAAAAGTGTGATGACGACGATTGGAATAATATTTTATGTGTGGCATATGAGGCTATGGACTAGTGCTATATCACATGAGCATGATAATGAGTATATGAAGTGTGTTAAAAATGATTAATATTTAAGTGAATTGAGATCAAGAAATTAATTATGTGAATAATTGGTTAAATGTTGGAATAAAGTGGGAGGCTAGAAAAATTAATTAAATTAATTATATACATTAATTATGAGTATTTATATTAGTGGACATATATGTCCACGTGGATTAAATTAGGACAAGTATATTATTTGGTGACTAATTATGATATTAATGATGGTGGAATATCATGGAAAGGTATTAAAATATGATGTAATATATGTAAAAAGAGGCTACATTGTAAACTAAAGACTTTATTTTAACAATTATTGGAATTCATATCACTTGGATGATGAATCATTTTCATTAAAACAAAAAAAACAATATTTATAGAAAAAAGTCTTTTCATACATCTATAAATAAATAAGGCAACGTTGTTTATCTTCTTAGAGAAAACAACGTTTTTATTGAAATTTTTATATTTGGGTTTTACTCGCCGCTTTAATCTCGTTGTTCCATTTTGTCGTGTTGTTGACTCCGGGCTTTCTTCGTAATGAAATAAGGTGGAAGAAGATTATTTCTTGGCATATAAGGTAAGAAATCCTCTCTCCTAGATGTATTTGAGTTCATCCGAGTTGTCATCTACTAAATTGCTAGATGAAAGAAATACGAAAATTATATCGGAAATCGGATAAATTGTTATTGTTCGTGTGGGCTATTTGGTGATTGTTATGAGTTACTTTGTGGGATGGAATATCATGGGGATTGGTTATAGTTTTAGTTGTTATTATTTTTGTTGTTTATACTATGTATATACGAAAATAAAGAAGTGTATACAAGCATTGGTATACGAATGTATATTGGGCTGTTTTGGAATTGATTTAAGAATGGATTTAATTCTATTTGATATGAAATTATTGGTATTGTTGTTGTTGGTATTTTGATTGATGTTTTGGCTAAATTGGAATCTCGATTGATTGTTAAGTTTTCGGGGGAAATGCTTTTCTCCGAATTTTGTTAAGTAACGTGCTAGCTTAGGTTTGGATTTTGACTATAGTTAATATTGATATCAATAATGTTGTTGTAGATTGGGAAGCTTAAGATCTTATTTGTGGTTAGCTTGGAGCGGATGAGGTATGTTAAGGCTATCCCTTCTTTCTTTTTGGCATGAATCTATATGAAACAAACGGAAACGTATAAACTCCAAAGAAGCTCCTATTCTTAGAATACTAGAATGGCTAATGTTCTTGATTTCCAAAAAGCTATTTCATTATGTCTTGATACGTGTCTATGATTCCTAAGTCCTATTTTGATATTATAATCCATAGTGACATTCGAGGGTTATGCTTGGATTCAAAGAGTTCCTTAAATAATTTTATGAGTCTCATTGCATTCATTTGCTTCTATATATGTTAAGGCTATCCTTTCTTTCTTTTTGGCATGAATTACATATATATGACTCCAATGAATTCTAGTTCTCAATAGTACTTGACATGATAGTTGTCTTTGATTCTCAAGTGTTGGTTCATTCTAATTATTCTATTGAGTCTCGGATGATGATTTAGTTTGCATATGGTTGCTCATGATATTCTATCGTGCATGCGTATATATATCATTCACCGAGTCCCGGGCCGGGTATGTATTCGTGCATATTCATTGCATTGTTCACCGAGACCCTCACTAGAGGGCCGGGTACGGTATATATATATATATATATATATATATATCCCTATATTATATATGGATCGGGTACGGTATATATATATATATTTTATATATGAGTCCCTCACTAAAGGGCCGGGTACGGTATATATTTATATTTCTAGTCATTGCCTTTGTATATATACATTTCTAGTCATTGCCTTTGGGGCTATTCTTATTCTCTTACCTTCGGGGCTATTCATATTACAGGTGGTTTCTCATACATTCATTATGGCTTATATCTCATTCTTTATGATTACTTACCTTACATACTCGGTACATTGTTCGTACGACGTCCCTTTGCACTCGGGGGCGCTTTGTGTTCATGCCACACGGTCCCAGATTGTTTTGCGGGTAAAAGTATTCAGCTAGGATGGTTGGCTATCGGTAGGGGATTGGCAAACTCCATTTTCTTCCGGAGCGATGCCGAGTCATTATGGTTATCACATGTGTGTGTACGGGTATGTCGGGGCCCTGTCCCGATTCATATGATTCAAGTGTTTACTCTTAGAGACTTTGCAGACAGTGTCCTGTGGTTAGTATGTTGAGATGTCATGTGTTGAGTAAAGCGACCATGTAGGCCGATATGTCAGTTTGACTTACTCGATTTTTGATTAATTGAGTATCGTTCGCAAATTTCTATGGTTTGACGGAAAGTACTTTATTATATTTTCGAATTTTTTTTATATGTCCAGTTTCATTATGTGAATGCCAGAGGGTTCGCTCAGCTCTAAGTAAGAGTTGGGTGCCCATCATGCCCTGATGAGATTGGGGTGTGACAAAGTGGTATCAGAGCAGTTCGTCCTAGGGGTTGTCTGCAAAGTCGTGTCTAGTAGAGTCTTGTTTATGGTGTGTTGCGCGCCACATTTATAAACAGGAGGCTACAGGGCATTTAGGATGGTTACTTTTCTTTCATATCTAAGATCGTGCGATAGAGCCAAGCTATAGGAAATGAGATTCCTTATACTAACCCTTGATTTCGAGCGAAGAAACGGTATCGACGAAAAAAAGTGAGTGATGATATTGGAAGTTACGAGAGGTAAGTCACTTCGTTGAGGCTACGTTATCGAATATGTATTTATATGATAATGGATTGGTTGTCATAGAGGTAAGTCGGTGTAAGTACAACGAGGAATTGATTAAATGTATATCTTGATGATAAGTTCAGTTATAAGTTTGTGAACTAAACAAATTGAATGAATCAGTACAAAGGTAAGCGATGGTACGAAAGATGTATGTCGGGTAAGGTAAGAATATTAAGGTATGATTGAAATGTAAGGCTGAAGAATGAAAGGGTAAATAGGAAGGTATAACACGGCAGATCGCTAAAGGATCAGGTACATCTCGAGGTGTGATATATGAGGTAAGTTTCGACATCTTTGTACTTTTACTTGAAATTGGGAGCCCTGTGTGGCTGAGATATGTCGTATATATATATATATTAGCCCTGTGAGGCATTGTTGGTATTTGCTGCGTGCAGGTTTTGGATAGTAAGAAATATAGAGGAAACTCTGCCAAAATTTTCCTAGAATTTAAAGGAGATAAGATATAAGCTTGTAATATGTCCTAACGGGAAAAGATGTTGTGTAAAAAGTAATGGCAGGACGGGATTAAGTTAGGAGTATCGTTGACAACTACAAGAGATGAGTTAAATGTTGTTGAATTGATAGTAACGGTAATTATAAGATCGACATTGATATGGTAAAGAGAAATACTAGAGTAAATTAGGGAGACTAGTAGTACTAAAACATGACATAGAAGAGAAAGGGTAACTCCAATAGAGTGTGATACTGAAGTATTGATTGGATGGATAAGCACAAGTAAAATACGACAAGTCTATTAGCAAAATAAAGTAACAGCATGACTGAGACAAAGGTACAAAATACTAAGGGTTATAACGAATGTGAATACATTGGTAAGACAACTTATATGGTAAGTGTAATAGGGTTGATCAGAAAGAGTAACAGGTTAAGTATGCTTACTTCATGAGGTTTATTCTATTTTATAAGCAGGCTTGCGAATGAGATCAAGAAGTGGCACTCTATAGAGTTGATTATGATAAGGATATAATGAGAACGTAGCAAGAACTGTAATACAAAGTAAGTAAAGTATAGCGAGGAAACGACTAAAGATGTGACATGTTCTATATGAATAAAGAGTGAATGCAAGTGTGAAACCAATAAGCGAGCCATGGGGCGTAGATAAGAAAGCTTATAAGACCTTGTTAGGGAAAGTCCAACATAGAGGTTTCGCAATGACAAAATGATAGCAAGCAAAAGGAAAAAGGAAGTCAACTTGAAAAAGAAATCGAGAGAAAAGTGATATGGCAAAGTAGTAACGGTTTGTGATTTGTATAATCGAGATCACGAGTGATATCTTTGGTGGATGCAAAAGACCAAGACTACGGAAAGATGAATAACGAAATAGAACGATTGTTAGGAAAAGGATCAGCATAATAAGGATGAGAGGGGATGATCAGAATGAACAAAATAAGTTTTGGAAGCGAAGAATGGATTGTATAGAAGTAATATATTCTAAAGGACAAAGCGGTACTGAGTTAAGAATAGGGTTCCTTGTGCGAGGAATAAAGGATTGATTATAAAACGGGAGGTAATAAGATAAATTGAGGAGGAAAGAATGTAAAGGAATAAGTATGGGTATAGAAAGAAAAGGAAATATGCGAAGTACGCGCGCTTAAGAAGTAGTCGTATTATGAGAAAAAAAAGATGCATCTCCTACGAATATCCTATACCAAGACAGAACGAGTAAAGTATATAAAGGAATAAGTTGGAAAGAAAAATGTGGCCATGAGTTATGAGTTTACCGTACGACGATAAAGCGATAAAGCAAGGCTATCATCAACGACAAATACGATATGATTATGATTGGTTTTGAAATCAATGTTGAGTGCAACACAAGAGTAAAAAAAGTATGAGGCATAAGGGGTATTAGTTGCGCATGAGACTTAGATCCTTGAAAACAAAGATGGCGGGTTTAAGGAAAAATGCATTTACGGTTACTATAAGTCGATTACGGGAAAGAGAGGAATAACTTGAGATGGGAAGAAAAGGGAAAGATGACGCTATAAGTGAACTCTGAGTATCGAAGAATGGGATAAGTGACATTACATGGATGGTACGGATAGCTAGACATACTACTATTTCGAGTATCCCTATGGGACAAAAGTTGTTAATTGGAGCGGATGTAGACATTGACTCATAACTAATGGTTGAGCTAAGTAAAATACATCCTTGTTTGGATTGCTATGTTGGTTGTATTACTTGATCACAAAATTGCAAGATGAGTATGTTAAGACTTCACACATGAATTACTATAGCTATAAATTATGGGAAATGGCATGAATATGATGCAGTATAATAAGGGAATTGAGGAAAGGGATATATGAATTCAAGATTGGAAGTGAGGTAACGGATTTGAGAATGGTATAAGTAAGACCCTTAAAGGGGGAAGCGAGTAAGGAAAATACAAGTGTAGAGATTGAAACGATGAATCCTAAGATGTGACAGATATAGACTCTAAAACAAAAAGTGAGAGTTATGCAGAAATGAGTCTAATAGCTAGTAAATAAATGAACAAGAATCGAGCGGGTATCTGAGACTGTACTGAAAATCATTCGTGAAGACCTTGAACAACATGACATTGAGAGCAAATAACTCAAGGAATATTGTAAAGGATAGCGATGCTATACTAGAATAGAGGCAAAGGAATTGACAGTAGAGTCGTTTGTTAATGATATTGCGATTTATAAGTGACAAATAAGAAGGGACATAAAGTTTTCTATAGTAGAATATAAGATGTGATAATCAAGGGACAAATAAAGGAAAGAAAAGAGTATGACGAGATAAGTTACAATAGTTTTGGTATGTATGAGATTCGTAAAATAGAACGAACCAAAGGAAGGGAAGTTTACGAATAAGATTAGATGTTCATACACGAATCACACAAGAACGGTTATGTAACCTGCAAGTATTTACATGTCGAGAATGAAACCAATTGGGTACTTAAAAAGAGGAGTAAGAGGTAAGCAAGAATAGTGTGTTTGTGATACTCCGGTCAGTTGAGGGAAAATATATGGTAAATTGAGTCGAAATGTTGAGTTGGAATTATCATTAAGGACAAATAGGACAATTACTCTGAATATGATATAAGTATATGTTATATGTTTCCTACGATAGCCCTGGGGTGTGTTAGATTACTTACGAATTCGATAGGATCATTGAATAAAGGGGGTTTTACCAAAAGAATATTACGCCTTGGAACTTTCATTTTTGTATCATTGTGGTTATAGCGAATTTCCAACAGTTTACCAGAGGGTTATGAAATTCTCAAAAATTATGAAGCCTTTAATGAGTCGACGAGGGACACCTACGACAGGACATCTCGGATTGAATTTATCTAGACTCTACGATGTGAATCAATACCATTATCATGGTCATATGGAAGAAAGGAAGTGGGAGAGATTTGCAAACCATGTGAGACTTAATACCATTATTGAGCAAGAAAAAGGATCGACGAGTCCGAGTATCAAGGAGGATCATATCAGGAAAGTGACTCACTTATATCTCTTGAAAGGATATTCCTGAGGAATCAAGGGAGTATTGCAACCGAGAGTCATTACTAAGAAGGAAACTCGTTTTCAACTATTCAAAGGGAATGTTATAGATAGTGCATGTCAGAGGATTAAAATGATGACTCCAAGAAGGAGGTACGCTGCGGACTATGCGACCTAAATAAAGAGTGGAAGTAGACCTATAAGAATTAGAAGAGAGAACAAGAGGAACCAATATGCGATGGTAAACCTACCCAAGGGAAAGACAACTCCTATTCTACAGTGTTACTGGAAAGATAACTCCAAAACAAGAAAAACTCGACTTAAGCTTCAAGTATAGATGGATATAGTAAGTTGCAGTCAATTACGGAAGTAGCTAAATTATGACCACTTTCTTTGGAAATTCAATAATAACTAATGTCAAGTGGAGAATGGTATTAAGTTAAGCAAAGAGAGGCACAACATGATAGATGAGTTCTAGTTAGAATTGATTCGTTATAAGATCACCATAACCAGTATACTTATACAAGACTAGTTTAACATTCGAGGACGAATGTTCTAAAGGGGGAAGGATGTTACATCCCGTGTTTTCATGCGTTGGAAAGCGTGCGAGTTAAATGACATTAGTAACGGAAACGAGGTTATCCCCCAAGCTTATAGGTGGTTAGAGTGATGGTACAGATGTGTTGTAAATATTAGAAGTTAAACAAATCGAAGAAAATAAGTTTCGTCGAGGTTCGAAATTTATTTTTGAATGAAATACGGTCCAAGTTATAACATCTCGTATTTTTGGACTAGGAAATTGAACCATCTAACATGAGCGAATTTATTGAGCCGGAGGATTTGGTCATATTCAAGCATGAAAATCAAGAACTCGGTGTATACAAGGAATGAAGTCCCGAAATGATTTAAGACTGGAAAAGTGTGACGACGATGATTGAAAATAATATTTTATGTGTGGCAAAAAAAAAGAGCTATGGACTAGTGTTATATCACATGATTATGATAATGAGTATATGAAGTGTGTTAAAAATGATTACATATTTAAGTGAATTGAGATCAAGAAATTAATTATGTGTGTAATTGGTTAAATGTTGGATTAAAAATGGAAGAAGAATAATTAATTAATGATATAATTAAAGTGATTTTGACATTAGTGGACATCATTGTCCACGTGGCAAGTGGTAACAAGGACAAGTATATTATTTGAGAATAGCATGTCTTATGATATTAAGTGGTACATATCATGGACATGTAAATTCTATTGTATCTATTAAAAAGGTGTTCTATTCCAACATTTTTAGTTATTTTATAAATTGGAATACATATCTCTATGGAAGATGAAATTTTTCAAATTAAAAAGGAGGCAGCATCATATGAATAAAATTTTCATTTACCTATGTCATTAATTTAAAATGTAACTTTATTTTTAGATAATTTACAATTTTTAAAAGAATAATTACGGGTTTTACTCACTTTCTTTGATCTCGTTGTTCCGTTTTTGTCGTGTTGTTGAAATCGGAGACTTTCTTCAAAGTGAAGTAAGGTGGAAGAAGATATTTCTTGGCATATAAGGTAAGAAATCCTCTCTCCTAGATATATTTAAATTCATCCAAGTCATATCTACATTGCTAGATGAAAGAAATACGAAAATTATATCGAAATCGGATAAATTGTTATTGTTATCGTGTGGGCTATTTGGTGATTGTTATTAGTTACTTTGTGGGCTTATCATGAATATTGGATTGTAGTTTTAGTTGTTGTTATTTTTGTTGTTATTATACTATGTATATACGAAAATAAAGAAGTGTATACAAGCATTGGTATACGAATGTATATTGGGAAACTGTTTTTAAGTATTTAAGAATGGATTTAATTCTAGTTTGATATAAATTATTGGTATTGTTGTTGTTGGTATTTTGGTATTGATGTTTGATTTGTTTAATTGAATTCTCGAGGATTGTTAAGTTTTAAGGGAAAATGCTGTTAGATTTTGTATAAGTAACGTGCTAGCTTAGGTTTGGATTTTGAGTACCTATTAGTTAATATTTGATATCAATAATGTTGTTGTAGATTGGGAAGCCCGAGACTTAAGTTGTGGTTAGCTTGGAAATGGACAAGGTATGTTAAGGCTATTCCCTTTTCTTCTTTTGGCATGGTCTATATGAAACAAACGGACGACGAACGTATAAACTCCAAAGAAGCTCCTATTCTTAGAATACTAGAATGGCTAATGTTCTTGATTTCCAGAAGCTATTTCATTATGTCCTATGTACGTGTCTATGATTCCCCGAAGTCCTATTTTGATATTATAATCCATAGTGACATTCGAGGGTGTTATGCTTCCAGGTTATTCAAAGAGTTCCAGAAATAATCTTATGAGTCTCACTTGCATATCATTTGCTTCTATATGTATGTTAAGGCCATCCTTTCTTTCTTTTTGGCATGAATTACATAAACTGAGCGAACAATGAACATATATGACTCCAATGAATCTAGTTCTCAATATTTTTGACATGATAGGTGTCTTTGATTCTCAAGTGTTGGTTCATTCTAATTATTCTATTGAGTCTCAGATGATGATATAGTTTGCATATGGTTGCTCATGATATTCTACTCGTGCATGCTATTAATATATCATTCACCGAGTCCCGGGCCGGGTATGTATTCGTGCACAGTTTCATTGCATTGTTCACCGAGACCCTCACTAGAGGGCCGGGTACGGTATATATATATATTATTTATATATATATATAGATCGGGCCGGGTACGGTATATATATGATTATTTATTCCCTATATGATCGGGTACGTTCCATATATATTTATATTTCACCGAGTCCCTTACTAAAGGGCCGGGTATGGTATATATTTACATTTTAGTCATCATTGCCTACTTACATGGGTCTATTCATATTACGGTGGTTTCTCATATTTCATTATGGCTTATGTCTCATTCTTTATGATTATTCTGCCTTACATACTCGGTACATTGTTCGTACTGACGTCCCTTTGCCTGGGGGCGCTGTGTTCATGCCACACAGTCCCATATTGTTTTGCAGGTAAAAGTATTCAGCTAGGATGGTTGGCTATCAGCTGGGATTGGCAAACTCCATTTTCTTCCTGGAGCAGTGCCGAGTCATTATGGTTATCATATGTGTGTACGGGTATGTCGGGGCCCTGTCCCGACTCATATGATTCAAGTGTTTACTCTTAGAGACTTTGCAGACAGTGTCCTGTGGTTAGTATGTTGAGATGTCATGTGTTGAGTAAAGCGACCATGTAGGCCGATATGTCAGTTTGACTTACTCGATTTTTGATTAATTGAGTATCGTTCGCAAATTTCTATGGTTTGACGGAAAGTACTTTATTATTCTCCATATCATATATCAACTCCCAAACGTCTTATAATAACACTCACAACATCACAAGCAATTGTCTTGACACACCTATATTATCCACATTTCCCAATTCACTTCAATTCATCCATAACCATGGTCATAGCACACTATTTCATTCACTCATATACAATGTCTATCCCATGTTCTTAATTTCATTTATAACATAATTATAATCACAACATATCAAGAATCATGACTCATTCCAAGCTACTTCTCAAAAATGATATTATTCTTACATTCATGACCCATTTTCTATCTCCTTCTACAATCCAAGTCTTTCAACCTCTCAATACCTTAAACAACATGGAATGACCATAAAACATACCTTAGATGGTGTAGGAATGGACTTTGGGTGTAAACACTTCACTTGAGCAAAACCCTAGTTCCACTTCCATTTGTATTTCTTGTCTTGGGTAAACCTTAATAAGTTTCTAGCACTTGATTAGTTGATCATCAATTTCTCTTGAA